>NC_057711.1:1844555-1859906 GCF_004010195.1 Chiloscyllium plagiosum | reverse complement strand
TAGGCCACAGGAGAGGCCAGTTAAAAGTCAGCCACATTAATGTGGGTCTGGAGCCATGTGTAGGCCAGACCAGGTAAGGATGACCGATTTCCTTCCCTAAAGGACATTAGTGGCCCAGATAGGTGTTGACAATAATCGACAATGTTTAGATGGTTGCCATTGGTGGGATTTGAAGACAGGTCCCTTGAACATTAATCTGGAATTCTGGATCGTAAAGACATAACCAGAACAGGAACATTTCCTCTCAAAGAATGTCTCACTCTAGCAAATATTCTTCTCATCTCAGAACGCCTGTTCCTGATCATTCTCCACTTTGAACTTAGTGTCGTCCTATTGTTACAGTGCTGACTCAAACTTCTTGCGATCTCTTGCCCTAGCAGACTCTCTTCCCATATCTCACATGATGTGATGATTAGCAGGTCATTTTAAGAGGAAATCTCCAAGCCTTCCTTAACCCTTCTGTCCCTGTCAACCACTACCCTAGGCTTGGAATCTGGCCATGGTTGTCAGGGAGCAAAATGGGGGAAAAACACTAGATTACTCAAGTGAGGGGGAAAAGTCCTATTTTCAACCAACTAATTGTCCTCAGAACATTAAATCGCTGTGATCAGAAAGATGTGTTCGAATCAGCCAAGTCTTTGGGTCGTTGGTTGGAAAACCTCTCCATCTGTAAAATCCTGCCCATGCTTTGAAGTGAGGATAGTGAGTGGTTTGGAGGGGAACTTGCAGAATGTGAGATTCTTATATACCTGCTGTTGCCAACCTGCTAGGTGATGTGTGTGTGTGGGGTGGGCGGGGGGGGGGGGGGGGGGGGGGGTGGCACTTGGAAAATGCTGTTGGAGGAAAGATTTTATTACTGTTCCTTCACTGTCGCTATGTCAAAATCCTGGAATTCTCTCCCTAAGGGCATAGTGGGTCAACTTACAGAACATGGACTGCAGCCAAGAGTGTGGTGCTGGAAAAGCACAGCAGCTCAGGTAGCATCCAAGGAGCAGGAAAATTGACGTTTCAGGCCAGAGACTTTCATCAGGAATGAGGCTGGGAGTCTCGGGGTGGACTGATAAATGGGAAGGGGAAGGGGCTGGGGGAAGGTAGGTGGATGGAAGTGGGGGCTAAAGGTGATAGATCGCAGGGAAGGGTGAAGTGGATAGAAGGAAGATGGACAGATGGGATAGTTCAAGAGGACAGTGCTGAGCTAGAAGGTTGGAAATGGGGTAAGGTGGAAGAGGGGAAATGAGGAAACTGGTGAAATCCACTTCAAGAAGGCAGCTGACCCCCATCATCTCAAGATGCAACTAGAGACAAGCAATAAATGCTGGACCCAGCCAGCGATGCACACCTCCTATGAATGAAATTTTAAAAATCATCTATTTCAATGTCACTTTCCCGCATTACCCCTGTATCCCTAGAGGTCACAAAATTGCTCAATCTCCTATCTCAATAACTGAGCCCACTGCATTCTGGGCCAGAGAATTCTCAAGATTCTCTGCTTTTTGAGTAAAGAAATTCCTCTTAATCTCAGTCTTTTTAAACACTCTGCCCTTTACTCTGAGACTGTGTCCCCTAGTTCTAGCTCATTGCCAACTCTAGCAATTCTGCTTCTCCGCCACTGAACTCTGTATGAATTTTGTAAGTTTCAATTAGATCGCTGCACATCCTTCGAAGTTCTAGGAAATACAGACCCAGGTCCTGCGAAACTAATCCTGCTAATCAGTCGGATGAACCTCTGGCGCACTTTCTCTATGGCAATCAGAGTCTTCCATAGGTAAGGGGGTCAGAACTTTATGCAACGTAGTCTCACAAACTTGCTATAATATTCAAGCCAGACAGTTTTACTCCTGCACTCAATTCCTTTTGCAATGGAGGCTAATTATATACTTTTCCCTTCCTAATAGCATGCTGCAGCTACTTGTTAGCTATGAGTGACTTATGAACAAAGACGCCCAAATCCTTTTGGACAGTGATCTTTTCCAATCTCTCACCATTCAAGGAATACTCTGCTGGTCTGATCCCTCTAGCAAAGCGGATAATCTCATTGTTATCCTCATAATATTCCACCAACCATGTTCTTGCCCACTCCTCAAGTCGTCCAGCTCCCCTTAATCCTCAGTCCTTATCCTTGCAGCATCCTCATAACATACATTTCCATGTAGTTTGTGTCAGGGGTATTGAGTATAAGAGCTGACAGGTCATGTTGAAATTGTACAAGACTTTGGTTCGGCCGCATTTAGAATACTGTGTACAGTTCTGGTTGCCACATTACCAAAAGGATGAGGACACTCTAGAGAGGGTGCAGAGAAAGTTTACGAGGATGTTGCCTGGTATGGAAGGTGTTAGCTATGAAGAGAGGTTGAGTAGGTTAGGATTGTTTCATTATAAAAAAGGAGATTGAGGGGGGACCTGATTGAGATCTACAAAATCATGAAGGGTATCGACAGGGTAGATAGAGATAAGCTTTTTCCCAGGGTGAGGGATTCAATAATGAGAGGTCACACATTCAAGGTGAGAGGTGGAAAGTTTAAGGGGGATATACATGGCAAGTACTTTATTCAGATGGTAGTAGGTGCCTGGAACGCATTGCCAGCAGAGGTGGTAGAGGCAGGCATGGTAAATTCAGTTAAGTTGCGTCTGGACAGATGCATGAGTAGGTGGGAGCAGAGGGATACAGATGCTCAGGAATTGGACGATAGGTTTAGACAGTGGATTTGGATCGGCTCAGGCTTGGAGGGCTGAAGGGCCTGTTCCTGGGCTATAAATTTTCTTTGTTCTTTGTTCTTTGTACATTTTCTTCCCCATCCAAATAACTTAACAAATCGTTAACAGCTCGGGACCAAGCTCTGTTTCCTGTGATACTGCACCATCACAACTCCTTAACCTGTTTATTCATTCTCTGTTTTCATTCCATTAAAAAGTTACCAATCTTCACCAGTTTATTTCATCCTATCTCATGTGCACCAGTTTTTCTGGCTAATCTGGGGGGAATCTAGTTGAAAGCATTCTAAAAATCCATTGGCTACCCTTTATCTACTTTGCAAGTTATATCCTCAAAAAACTCTAACCAGTTTATCAAACATGATTTTCCCCTCATTATTCCATGTTGACTCGGCCAAAACAGGTCATTATTTTCCAGATGTTCAGTTATCAAATGCTTAAGGATCGATGGTAGAGGGTCTCTTCTGGCACAGTGGTATGTCCCTGTGTTGAGCTCGGAGATCTAGGTTAAAGGCCCACTTGCTCTGTGGGTATCATATAATATCTATGAATTTGTTGGTTAGAAAATATCTCAATTCTAGTATTTTTCCTATCACTGATGTCAGTTCTGGTCTGTTGTTTACTTCCTCCTTCCTTTCTTCAATACTGTGGGTTTCATTTGCACCTTCCAATCTGTGGCTAACATTCCACAACTTATAGAACATAGAACATTATAGCGCTGTACAGGCCCTTCAGCCCTCGATGTTGCGCTGACCTGTCATACCAATCTGAAGCCCATCTAACCAACACTATTCCATGTACATCCATATGCTTGTCCAATGACGACTTAAATGTACTTAAAGTTGGCGAATCTACTACCGTTAAAGACAAAGTATTCCATATCCTTACTACTCTCTGAGTAAAGAAACTACCTCTGACATCTGTCCTATATCTATCACCCCTCAATTTAAAGCTATGCCCCCTCATGCTCGCTGTCTCCATACTTGGAAAAAGGTTCTCCCTGTCCACCCTAACCCTCTGATTATCTTTTATGTCTCTATTAAGTCACCTCTCAACCTTCTTCCCTCTAACGAAAACAGCCTCAAGTCCCTCAGCCTTTCCTCATAAGACCTTCCCTCCATACCAGGCAACACCCTAATAAATCTCCTCTGCACCCTTTCCAAAGCTTCCACATCCTTCTTATAATGCGGTGACCAGAACTGTACACAGTACTCCAAGTGTGGCCGTACCAGAGTTTTGTACAGCTGTAGCATAACCTCATGGTTCCGGAACTCAATCCCTCTATTAATAAAAGCCTTCTTAACAACCCTGTCAACCTGGGTGGCAACTTTCAAGGATCTGTGCACATGGGCACTGAGATCTCTCTGCTCATCTACACTACCAAAAATCTTACCATTAGCCCAGTACTTTGCATTCCGGTTACTCCGACCAAAGTGAATCACCTCACACTTGTCCGCATTAAACTCCATTTGCCACCTCTCAGCCCAGCTCTGCAGCTTATCTATGTCTCTCTGTAACCTACAACATCCTTCGTCACTATCCACAATTCCACCAACCTTAGTGTCATCTGCAAATTTACTAACCCACCCTTCTAAGCCCTCATCCAGGTCGTTTATAAAAATGACGAACAGCAGTGGACCCAACACTGACCCTTGCGGTACACCACTAGTAACTGGACACCAGGATGAACATTTCCCATCAACCACCGCCTTCTGTCTTCTTTCGGCAAGCCAATTACTGATCCAAACTGGTATATCTCCCACAATCCCATTCCTCTGCATTTTGTACAATAGCCTACTGTGGGGAACCTTATCGAATGCCTTGCTGAAATCCATATACACCACATCAACCAGTTTACTCTCATCTACCTGTTTGGTCACCTTCTCTAAGAACTCAATAAGGTTTATGAGGCACGACCTACCCTTCACAAAGCCGTGCTGACTATCCCTAATCTAATTATTCTTTTCTTGATGATTATAAATCCTATCTCTTATAACCTTTTCCAACACTTTACCAACAACTGAAGTGAGGCTCACTGGTCTATAATTACCAGGGTTGTCTCTACTCCCCTTCTTGAACAGGGGAACCACATTTGCTATCCTCCAGTCTTCTGGCACTATTCCTGTAGACAATGATGACTTAAAGATCAATGCCAAAGGCTCGGCAATCTCCTCCCTGGCTTCCCAGAGGATCCTAGGATAAATCCCATCTGGCCCAGGGGACCTATCTATTTTCACTCTCTGCAGGATTTCTAATACCTCTTCCTTGTGAACCTCAATCCCACCGAGTCGAGTAGCCTGTATCTCAGTATTCTCCTCGACAACATTGTCGTTTTCTGGAGTGAATACTGTCAAAAAATATTCATTTAGTGCTTCCCCTTTCTCCTCTGACTCCACACACAATTTCCCACTACTATCCTTGATTGGCCCTAATCTTACTCTTGTCATTCTTTTATTCCTTAAATACCTATAGAAAGCCTGAGGGTCTACCTTGATCCTATCCACCAACAACATTATCTTTGAAGATGATCACCAAGACATCACTATGTCCATAACCAACCCTCTGAAGAGCATCCCACCCAGACCCACTCCATCCCTGTCACCCTGCATTTCCCATGGCTAATCCACCCTAACCCATCTTTGGACTGTGGGAGGAAACCGGAACACTAGGAGGAAATCCTTGCAGACACGGGGAGAATGTGCAAACTCCACACAGACAGTTGTCCCAAGCTGGAATTGAACCCAGGTCCCTGTGAGGCAGCAGTGCCAACCACTGGGCCATTGAGCTGCCCTACTTCTTCAGTGTGATGATAGGTTGTACCTCTACCACCCTGATAGGCAGTTCGTCCCAGATTCCCTGTGGAATGCCCTGTCTATACATCCCACCCCTCACCTTAAATCTATGCCCCTGGTCACTGATCCCTCCACCCAGGAGTAAAGTTGCTTCCTATCTATCTTATTTTTGACCCTCTTAATTTTATATATCTCAATCATATCCTTTCAGGCTCCCCCACTGTCCAATCTTTGGACTGTGGGAGGAAACTGGAGCACTGGGAGGAAACCCATACAGACAAACCCAGTCTGTCCAATCTCTCTCCATAATTAATTTCTGTAGCACACATCTCAATGCAAGAGGAATGGAGTTAAAGCCATCTGCAGCATCTAGCCAGCAGTCTGACAGTCACCAGAGAATAGTGAACATTCATTTGTCAACCAGTGAAAACCAAGGTACCAACTGGAGTCTTATTGCCCTCTTGTGCCAGTTTACTTACATGATCTCAGGTGGTTTGCCGATTGGAGGGCGAGGGGGCAGATTGGGTACTGAGGGACCGGCTGTAGGTGGTGGCTTATTGGCAAGACGATTAGAAACTGTAAAACATACAATTATGAGAAATTAATGATATTGTTCAGAATAAGAAAATAATAAATTATCAGTAAGCAGTAAATCAAACATCAAGGCACTATAGGAGAGCAAAACCCCTGACAGCAAGTCAGCAAGAGAAAAACACCCAAGAGGTCTCAGGACACCAAATAGGATGGAAGAAGAGTCTGATCTGCCGACTATTACATGTTCTGGTCTAATGGACCTTTGGAAATACAGATTGCCAAAGCCATAATTGTAAGGAGAAATCGATGCAATGCTTTTGTTTTGGTCTAATAGGCTGACACAATCTAGGGACACTCGACTGAATAGTTCTTCAAAAACTGGTCTGGGTATCAAAGGGGCTGGACTGACTACACAGTGAGGTTTCCAGATACCTGATATATATGACACATTTTACAAAATTTTACATCTTTATATCTTGGCCCATGTAAAATATTTGTTTATCCATGTCTGAGTCTGTATTTCTATATGTCCTGCCATAGAATCCTTACAGTGTGGAATCAGGCCATTTGGCTCAACAAGTCCACACTGACCCTCTGAAAAGCAACCCACCCAGACCCATTCCTCCTACCCTATTACTCTACATTTAACCCTGACTAATGCACCTAACCTAAACAACCCTGAACACTATGGGCAACTTAGTATGGGCAATCCACCTAACCTGCACACCTTTAAATTGTGGGAGGAAACCCATGCAGACACGGGGAGAATGTGCAAACTCCACGCAAACAATCGCCAAGGCTGGAATGGAACCCAGATCCCTGGCGCTGTAGCCACCGTGCCACCCATACCTTCATGTTCTAATCACAATATCTCCTTACAATCTCGGGTCAGTACCACTATTTGATGAACAGTTGTTCATCCTTTGTCCACAGGTCTCTGAGGATGTCTCCACTTGCTCATCAGAATTCTGTTTGGAATATAATTAACTCTCAGGAGCTCCTCAGTGTGAGCTGTCTGTGCTAAATCACTCTCGATCTGCTTCCTGAGCCTCAAATAACAAAGGAGAAAGTGAGGACTGCAGATGCTGGAGATCAGAGCTGAAAATGTATTGCTGGAAAGCGCAGCAGGTCAGGCAGCATCCAAGGAGCAGGAGAATCGACATTTCGGGCATAAGCCCTTCTTCAGGAATGCCCGAAGAAGGGCTTATGCCCGAAACGTCGATTCTCCTGTTCCTTGGATGCTGCCTGATCTGCTGCGCTCTTCCAGCAACACATTTTCACCTCAAATAACAAAGACATGCCAAACAATCCCTTTGAATGATCCCTTTCTTTCAATAAAGTGCTTTTTAAAAATTCATTCACAGGATGGGATGTTGCTTGCTGGGCCAGCATTTACTGCCCATCCCTAATTACCCAGAGGACAGTTAAGAGTCAACCACATTGGTCTGCAACCACATTGGAAATTGCCATCCTTACCTGGTCTGGAGTCACATGTAGGCCAGACCTGGTCAGGATGACAATTTCCTTCCCTAAAAGACATTAGTGAATCAGATGGGTTTTTCTCCAATAATTGACAATGGTTTCATGGCCATCATTAGGTTCTTAATTATCAGATTTTTATAAAAAAGACATTGAATTCAAATCCCACTATCTGCTGTGGTGGGATTTGAAACGAGGCTCCCAGAACCTTACCTGGGTTGCTGGATTTGTAGCCTAGCGATGATACCGCTAAGCCATCAGCCTGCCCTCACCAGCCCTACCGTTTACTTGTATGTTACTGTGACCAAGAAGCTCATGGATGACACACGCTCGAAGCTGTATGGTTGCTGGGAAACGCGATACAATGCACTAAACATGCCGACTCATTGCTCCCAACCCCGGGACCTGCTTCCCTATGGATTCTGATGGTTCTCACACTGGCAGAAACCATTCGAGGCAACGTTGGTGGTAAATAGTGAGGAGGGTAGCTGTAAACAACAGAGTGGTCAACTGGGCAGAGCCAGTGGCAAATGGAATTCTACCCAGAAAAAGGGTCACTTGCAGAGGGCTAACAAGGGAAAGGATTGCATTCGGAATGGTAGGAAGTGGAATGGACTGAAGATGAGATGGGTTTTTCTTGGTGTACACACCCTTGAAGGTAGCAGGGAGTGGGCAGATAACTTGGCTAGAAAGCATATGCAGTCGAGAGAGGCAGAGGAAATTCTCTAGGATGCTACCTGGGCTGGAGGATCTGAACTATGAGGAAAGATTGGTAAGGTTGGATCAACACAGACTGCTGGAGAAACTCAGCAGGTCTGGCAACATCTGTGGAGAGAGAAGCAGAGTTAACACTTTGGTCTGATTTCCAGCATCTATATTGCCTTTAGTGGATGGGCTGCACTTGTTTTACTTGGAACAGTGAGAGTTGAAAGGTAACTTAATGGAGTTGAATAATATTACAGCAGGCATAGATAAGATGAATAATACACTATTTCCATCAATATAGGGGTCAATAACCAGGAGGCAGAGATTGAAGGTAAAGGGTGGAAGGCTAAAAGGAGAATTGAAAGAAAAAGAAAAGGTTTTCACTGAGAGAGTGACGAGATTCTGGATCTCACTGTCTGAAAGAATAGTTGAGTCAGAAACGCATGTGACATTGAAGATATTCACTTGCCTGGTCATAACTGGGGGAAAGGATTAATGTAATCAATCTCGCATGTATATGATGGGTCAAAATGCCTTCTTCTGTGTGATAAACATCTTTTCATCTCTGAGAATTCCATATTTTGACAACTGCCCATGACATTCCTAAATATACAGCCCAGTATTCTGAGGCTGTGCCCCACTAAGTTAGATTCCCTGAATCAGCCTCTCAGCATTTACCGTGTCAAGTCCTTCAAAACCATATGTGTCCAATGACAGCACCCCTTCCTCTTCCAGGCACCTCTTCATTTGCAGGGATGTGCAGGTTAGGGTGGGTTGGCCAGGCTAAACTGCCCACAGGGTTCAGGGATGTGCAGGTTAGGGTGGATTGGCCAGGCTAAACTGCCCACAGGGTCCAGGGATTTGCAGGTTAGGGTGGATTGGCCAGGCTAAACTGCTCACAGAGTCCAGGGATGTGCAGGTGCATGAGTCATGCAAACACAGGATTATGTGAATAGGGTATGGGGTTGGATTTATGTGGGATGCTCTTCAGAGAGTCGGTGCAGACTCAATGTGCTGAGTCTTTATGCCCTGTAGAGATTCTACGATTGAAAGGACTTTAGTGAACCAATCAGGTTTTTCATCAGCAATCAAAAAACTAGCTTATTAATTCCAGACTTCTATTCGGTTCAATTTTCACCATCTGCCATAGTGGGACTTGAACTCACATTCACAGAACATTAATCTAGGGTTCAGGAATTACCAGCCTAGTAATATTACCATGACACCAGTGGCCTCCCTATTAAAAGGCTTGCTAAGAGTTGTTTTTGGGATAATAGTGTAGGTAGAGGACTGGTTGAAAGATAGGAAACAGAGGATAAGGATAAATGGGGCACTTGTAAGCTGTCAGGCTGTAATCAGTGGGACACTGCAATGCCTAAAGTCTCTTAGATTAGATTAGATTCCCTACAGCGTTTCCCATGTCCACACTGACTCTCCAAAGAGTAACCAACCCATACCCATTTCCCTCTGATGAATACACCTAACACCATGGGCAATTTGGCATGGCCAATTTACCTGACCTGCACATCTTTGGACTGTGGGAGGAAACCCACTCAGACACAGGCAGAATGGGCAAACCCCACGCAGATAGTTGCCCAAGCTGGAATCGAATCTGGCTCCCTGGCACTGTAGGGCAGCAGTGCTAACCATTGAGCCACTGTGCCACCCCAATGTTGAAAAGGCTGAGAGTGATGCATCTGCATTTGCTCTTGATCCAAAGGCAGGTTAGAGAGTAAGCTATGTGGGCACAAAGGATGGAAGCTTATCAGTCCCACAGAGGTGGGAGGTGGGAAATTACTGAACATTACAATGTTGAGTCATTATCTATTGTGTTCCCACCTGTGGGAGGACTGGGTAGAGTGACATGTCCACCCACTCTGCTCCACAAATCTGAGACTTGGATTGCGTATCAGCACTAGCTGCTTTCATCTGAGTTATCCCTGGAGCCTACTGAAAGTCAAGTGGCAGGACAAGATGGCAGACACTGAGGTACTTGACAGAACTGGTCTGCCAGATGCCCACACCATACTGAGACAGTCACAACTGAGCTGGCCTGGCCGATGTAGTCAGAATGCCAGAGAATCTCTGTGCAGGTCCTGAGTCTCAGCTACATCACATGGTGGACAATGGAAGTGAGAATAGAATCCCTACAGTATGGAAACAGGCCCTTTGGTCCAACAAATCCATACTGACTCTCCGAAGAGTAATCCACCCAAACCCATTCCCTTACCCTATATTTCCCCTGACTAATTCATCTAACCTACACATCCCTGAACACTATGGACAATTTAGCATGGCCAATTCACCTGACCTGCGCATCATTGGATTGTGGTAGTACTTGGAGGGAACCTGCACAGACACGGGGAGAATGTGCAGAATCTATTTGGACAGCCACCCAAGGGTGGAATCGAACCTAGGTCCCTGGCACTGTGAGGCAGCAGTGCTAACCACTGAGCCACAATGCTACCCGAAGCGTGACAAGAACACTTTAAATGTTTCACTTGGGAATTTGATGCTGACTCCATGTCCTGGGAATAGGCTTCCGTAACATGAAGATGGAAATGTGTTGCTGGAAAAGCGCAGCAGGTCAGGCAGCATCTAGGGAACAGGAGAATCAACGTTTCGGGCATTAGCCCTTCTTCAGGGCTAATGCCCGAAACGTCGATTCTCCTGCTCCTTGGATGCTGCCTGACCTGCTGCGCTTTTCCAGCAACACATTTTCATCTCTGATCTCCAGCATCTGCAGACCTCACTTTCTCCTTCCGTAACCATAATTCAATGAAGAGTACAGGAAGGAATGCCAGAAGCAGTGCAATGCAGTTAAGTGTCAACCTGGTGAAGCTACCAAATAGGATTACTTATAGACACAAAATAAGCAGCAAGTGATAGACAGAGCTGTGTGATCCCACAACCAACAATCAGACCTTAGCACTATCACATCAGGTTGTGAATGGTTGTGGATAATTAAGCAACTCACAACAGTCTTGTGAGGCTCCACAAGTATCCCCATCTTCAATGATGGAAGAGCCTAGCACAGCTGGGGGGCAAGCACAGTGGCTCAGTAGTTAGCACTGCTGCCTCACAGTGCCACGGGCCCAGGTTTGATCCCTGCCTTGGGTGGAGTTTGCACATTCTCCCTGTGTCTGTGTGGGTTTGCTCCAGTTTCCTCCCTCAATCCAAAGATGTGTAGGTTAGGTAAATTGGCCATGCTAAATTGCCCATAGTGTTCAGGGGGGTGTAGGGGAATGGGTCTGGAGTGAGTTACGCTTTAGAGGGTGGGTGTGGACCTGTTGGGCTGAAGGGCCTGTTTCCACACTATAGGGATTCTGTATCAGGGCAAAAGATAAAGATGAAGAATTTGTAACGATCTTCAGTCAGAAGTGCCGAGTGGATGATCCATTTCAGCCTCCTCCAGTGGTCCCTAGCATCACAGATACCAGTCTTCAGCCAATTCAATTCACTCAAATTGATATCAAGAAATTCATTAAGCACTGGACACTGCTAAGGCTCTGGCTCCCTGGCAACAGTCTGGTGACAGTACTGAAGGCTGATGATCCAGAACCTACTACATTCCTAGTCTAACAAAGTTTGGGAAAATATCTGGGTACTTGAGAAAGTTTGAAATATTAATACATTTGACAAGATCATAAAACCTGAAAGCTAAACTTTTACTTCTAATCAAAGACTCAAGTCTAACTGACTTTCCATCTGAACTGGAATCTGAAGATCTTCCACCATTCCACAGTGGTCAACATTTTGATTTCATCAACAGGAAACTCAGAAAACCATAAATCCTTGGAGTTCAGACTCTTGGCCTAAATTTTTGATATTTCTCCTTTGCTTTTTATAAAAAAATGAATCTACAGCGTTGTCTAATTTGTGTGTGAATGTGTGTGTTTGGGTTTAAGGGCACATTGTTTAATTTTGGAATAAAATTTAGTCATCTGTGTTACTTTAAACAAACCTGTTGAAAGTCTCATGTGATAATGGTAATAAAGGGATACAATTTAGCCATGTTCATGATTGAATTAAAACATTTATACAAATGGGATGGCTCATAGAATAGAGGATCTTAAAAATCAGCACAGTCCTCCAGCCAGAGCCACAACGCACAAATTATCAGCGTGTGGTTTGACTTTACACACTATACCTTTCCATAATGACAGGGTGTTGTGGTAATGTTGCTGGATTAATAATCCAGAACCCCAGGTGAATGTTCCCAGGATATGGGTTTGAATCTACCATTGAATATACAGTATGCTGGAGAAACTCAACAGGTCTAGTACCATCTGTGGAGAGAGAAACACAGTGAACAATTGAGTCCAAAGTGACTCTTCTCCTGAACCTTTATTTTGGAACTGAAGACCAGTCTAATGATGACTATGTATTCATTGTCGATTATCATAAAAATCCATCTGGTTCACTAATGTTCTGTAGGGAAGGACATGATTGGGGCTGCTAATCTGATCCAATCAGGGAGCCCTGGCTGACAGATATAAACAGGAGTGTCAGAGGTTCTGTTCACTCTGAGAGCTGGCTCTGAGGAAGTTGAATCAGTGTCAAGGATTCTCCACGTGTAAGGAAAGGGTGACTTGGTGACGGGATACCACCTTCTGTGGAGCTATTTCAGTGGCAGCAAAAGAAAAGGCCGCTCCTGAAGACATTCACTTGCAACAGTTGTCTTTGATTTTGGGTAAGCCTTTCTGGCATTGTGCCATTATTTGTTTGGCACAACATTGTGGGCCGAAGGGCCTGTTCCTGCGCTGTACTGTTCTATGTTCTAATATCAGTGGAATAAAGGAAAAAAAAACCTTTGCCTTAAAATGTGGAATCATGGAAATGTACTGCCCTCTCGAGTGCAAAAGATCTTCTGGAATTATCTCAAAGAAGAGTGGGGTAGTTGTCAGCAGAATGCCAGCCCTTAATTTATCTCTCAGTCACCATTACAAAGACAGATGATCTGCTCTTGATCACATTGCAGTTTGTGGGAGCTTGCTGTGCGTGAATTGAAGAATTCCGTCTGCACTAAGCAAGCTGTGTCAGGACATTTACTTCCTCCTTGTTTATTCTGAGCACAACAGTAATTAAAATAAAATGAGGAAGCCTGAAGCAGAAGTGGACAAAAGCAGAATTAAATGGAGCAATGGGTTCCGATCACTGGCGAAGTGGGTTTCTGTCTTTGATTCAATTTCTAAGTGGAATCAGCTTTTCAGATGTGACCACAACTTCTTAAAAAAAAACTACAATATAAACAAAAATACTGGAGAAACTCAGCAGGTGTGGCAGCATCTGCAGACAGAGAGAGAGAAGCAGAGTTAATTGTTCAGATCTTTTGGCCGAATGAGTAGACGTTAGAGCACTGAAGTGTGGACAGGGAGTTGGACGAGGATTGAACAGCCCTGTGGAACGCAGGAGAGATTACACGCCAAAAAGGATTGGTCTTCCAGTTTTTAAGATTTATTCACTACCCTCAGCCAATCGGAATCTGCTTGTTTGGTTTGGCTAAAGCATACTTTCACATCATTGATCACTGCAGCCACTTTGGGCCCTACTGAATGGATCTGGTTCATTAGTGAAGGACAGTGATTTAATACAGTGGGCCTACAGCTGAGGAGAAAAGAAAAAACATTGCACTGGAATTTAGCACACGTTCGGAAATTTGTAATATCTAGTTTACAGTGGTGAAAAAAATTGAACTCAAAGTCCATGGAGTTTGTTTCTTGCTGCTGACTCCCTGTAGATCTGTTTCTCTTTACTCTAGTATGGATCATGGACATGACAGAAAAACATAGAGATTAGTATTAGCAGTAGGCCATTCAGCTCTTTGAGCCTGCTCTGCCATTCAATTGGATCATGGCTGATCATTCAACTCAGTCCTCTGTTCCTGCTTTCTCCCCCATTGCCTTTCATTAAGAGTCATTGGCACGGCAACATTTGCCGCCCCCCTCCTCCCTACCAAGTCCCCCTTAAACTAATTAGCTCTCCAGGCCATTTCAGAGACAGATGCTGGAAATCAGAGTTGATAGTGTGGTGCTGGAAAAGCACAGCAGGTCAGGCAGTATTCGAGGAGCAGGAAAATCAACGTTTCAGGCAAAACCCCTTCATCAGGAATGAGGATAAGGAATTCCTGATGAAGGGCTTTTGTCCGAAACGTCAATTTTCCTGCTCCTCAGATGCTGCCTGACCTGCTGTGCTTTTCCAGCAACACACTCTCAACATTTCAGAGGGCAGTCAAGAGTCAATTGCTGCGGGCCTGGAGACCAGACTGGGTAAAGACTGCAGATTTCCATCCCTAAAAGGCATTAGTGAACCATATGGGAGGTGATGATCTAGTGGCATTATTACAAGACTATTAACGTTCTGGGGACCTCGGTGCGAATCCCACCACAGCAGATGGTGGAGTTTGAATTCAATAAAAATCTGAAAGTGAAAATCTAATTCTAACCGTGAAGGGATTGTCATAAAAACGAATCTGGTTCACTACTGCCCTTACCCGGTCTGGCCTACATGTGACTCTAGACCTTTTCGCATGAGAGAGCGGCGGGAGCTGGGCGGAAGTGAAGACAGAGCGCAAAGCCGGTCGGGAAGGTAAGTGATTGTTATTTGAGTGGGTGTGTTCTAGACCCCAGGTCCTACAAAGTAGGGCCTCCCTCCCTCCCTCCCTCCTCCTCTAACCTAAATTAAAAGTTCACAGACTTGCCCCAAAAAGAGGGTCCAAGGAAGTTCCTGTGGATTGAAGAATAAGGCTTTAGCTCAGGAGTCATTGACAAGGAGGTTGAGTGAAGTGATTACGCCACAGTTGAAGAGGGTGAAGACATGACGGCCAAGCTGGTTCAGTGTGCTACGTGCTTGATGTGGTGTGTCTGGCTCGTATAAGTGTGGAAAGTGTGTGCATGTTCAGCTACTGACAGAGCATATTGCAGCATTGATGAAAGAACTCGAGGACCTTAGGCTCATCCGAGAGAACGAGATCTTTCTGGACAAGACCTTCAGTGAGGTTATTACACCAATCGTACCAGAAGAGAGCAGAAGAAAGCAGACGATGAGGAAGGACAGGTGCAAGAGACCCCGGGGGAAGTACCTGTCAGGAACAAGTTGAATCTTTTGGAAACAGTAGAGACAGATGACA
>NC_057711.1:1831521-1840767 GCF_004010195.1 Chiloscyllium plagiosum | reverse complement strand
CTGTACTCAATACTCTGACCGATAAAGGAAAGCATACCAAACACCTTCTTCACTATCCTATCTACCAGCGACTCCACTTTCAAGGAGCTATGAACCTGCACTCCAAGGTCTCTGTTCAGCAACACTCCCTAGGAATTTACCATTAAGTGAATAAGTCCTGCTCTTGATTTGCTTTCCCAAAATGCAATTAAACTCCATCTGCCACTCCTCAGCCCATTGGCCCATCTGGTCCAGATCCTGTTGTAATCCGAGGTAACCTTCTTCACTGTCCACTACACCTCCAATTTTGGTGTCATCTGCAAACTTATTAACTGTACCTCTTATGTTCACACCCAAATCATTTATATAAGTGTTGAGCGATCTTTGACAGTTAAAACAAAATGGAAGATTTTCAGACTATCTTATCCTGTATTTCGATTGCCAACTCCCACAATCTCAGAAATGAGATGGTCAATTTTAACCTCAAGGCATCTGATCGGAATGACGGGGAAGTGTGATTGAATGAAGCTGCTGTAATATGTGCAAAGTTTCTCCTGGGGGGGGGGGGGGGTGGGAAGCTGAGCATCCAGGCAGAGTAAAAGCTGACACTGTTTCCTGTGAGAGAAATTTGCTTCCTGTATTGGGACACTGAGTTGAGAAGCTCTGTTTCCACCTCTCCCTCTCTCTCTCTGTGTGACAGAGTAATGCAGCTCGATGGTTGCAATTTCCTCCCCCTCCTCTGTCATATTCGATTTGCATCACCAGGAACAAGCAATCAGCCAACTGGAACTGCTCTGAAAACCGCACGGCCATTTCCCTGCACACTTTCTGCCTTCCTTCTCATCGACCTGCTCAAGGCATTCAACCCTCAGCCCATTTTGATTGATTCAGAACATAAGGAGACCATTTCAACTCTCCGTGACCAATGCTAGCTCCTCGGAGAAGCAAACCAAATGTGCCCAGTGCCCTTTTCCTGTTGCATCTTAGCCCCACAAATCTCTCCCCTTCTCTCCCTCTTATTGGGGACCCTCTTGCTTCAGAGTGAGAAGATCATGGATCAGTTTCCACTCAAGCAATCCAGCACATTACCGCAGACAGATGTCCCAGGGCAGTACAGAAGGACGACTGAGAGTTTTCATAGAACATTACAGCGCAGTACAGCTCTTCAGCCTTAGATGTTGTGCTGACCTGTGAAATCAATCTGAAGCCCATCTATCCAACACTATTCCATTTCCATCCATGTGTTTATCCAATGACCATTTAAAGTTGACGAGTCTACTACTATTGCAGGCAGGGCATTCCATGCCCTTACTACCTCTGATATCTGTCCTATATCTTTCACCCCTATAGCTATGTCCCCTCATGCTAGCCATGGCCATCTGAGGAAAAAGGCTCTCCCTGTACACCCTATCTAACCTTCTGATTGTCTTATATGTCTCAATTAAGTCACCTCTCAACCTTCTTCTCTCTAACGAAACAGTCTCAAATCCCTCAACCTTTCCTCATAAGACCTTCCCTCCATACCAGGCAACATTCTAGTAAATCACTTCTGAACCCTTTCCAAGGCATCCACATCCTTCTATAATGAGGTGTCCAGAACTGTACGCATTACTCCAAGTGCAGCTGCACAAGAGATTTGTATAGCTGCAGTATTATCTTGTGGCTCCGAAACTCAATCCCTCTACTAATAAAAGCTAACACACCTAATGCCTTCTTCACAATTCTATCAACCTGGGTGTCAACTTTCAGGGATCTATGTACGTGGACCCCAAGATCTCTCTGCCTGTCTACACTACCAAGAATCTTACCATTAGCCCAATACTATTTATTCCTGTTGCACCCTCCAAAATCAATCATCTCACACTTTTCCACATTAAAATCCATTTGCGAACTCTCAGCACAGCTCTGCATCTTATCTATGTCTCTCTGTAACGTACAACATCCTTTGTCACTATTCACAACTCTATCGACCTTAGTGTCATCCGCAAATTTACTACCCCATCCTTTTATACCCTCATCCAGGTCATTTATAAAAATGACAAACAACAGTGGACCTGAAACAGGTCCTAGCGGTACCCCACTAGTAACCGAACTTCAGGATGAATATTTCTCATCAACCACTCTCTGTCTTCTTTCAGTTCACCAATTTCTGATCTAAACCACTAAATCACCCTCAATCCCATGCCTGCATATTTTGTGCAATAGCCTACCGTGAGGAACCTTATCAAATACCTTACTGAAATCCAAATACATGGCATCAACTGCTTTACCCTCATCCAGCTATTTGGTCACCTTCTCAAATAACTCAATAAGATTTGTGAGGCATGTTCTACCCTTCACAAAACCGCATTGACTATCCCTAATCAACTTATTCCTTTCAAGATGATGATAAATCCTATCTCTTACAACCCTTTCCAACACTTTACCCACAACCAGAGTAAGGCTCACTGGTCTATAATTACCAGGGTTGTCTCTACTCCCCTTCTTGAACAGGGGAACCACATTTGCTGTCCTCCAGTCTTCTGGCACTATTCCTGTAGACAATGACGACATAAAGATCAAAGCAAAAGGCTCTGCAATCTCCTCCCTGGCTTCCTAGAGAATCCTGGGATAAATCGCATCTGGCCCAGGGGACTTATCTATTTTCACATTTTCCCGAATTGCTGACACCTCCTCCTTGTGAACCTTGTCTGGTCTAATAGCCTGTATCTCAGTAATCTCCTCCACAATATTGTCTTTTTCCAGTGTCGATACTAAAGAAAAATATTTATTAAGCGCTTTCCTTACCTCCCCAGACTCCATGCACAATTCTCACTATTGTCCTTGATTGGTCCTAATCTTACTCTCGTCATTCTTTTATTCCTGATATACCTATAGAAAGCCTTAGGGTTTTCCTTGATCCTACCTGCTAATGACTTCTCATGTCCGCTCCTGGCTCTTCTTAGCTCTCCCTTTAGGTCTTTCCTGGCTAAGTTGTAACACTTAAGCACTATAACTGAGCCTTCACATCTCATCCTGACATAATCTTTCTTCTTCCTCTTGACAAGAGCTTCAACTTCTTTAGTTAATCATGGTTCCCTCGCTCAACCACCTCCTCCCTGCCTGACAAGTACATACTGATCAAGGATCCTCAGTAGCTGTTCCTTGAATAAGCTCCACATTTCAATTGCGCCAATCCCCTGAAGTTTCCTTTCCCATCCCATCCATCCTAACATTTGCTTGATTGCATCATAATTGCCCCAGCTATAACTCTTGCCCTATGGTATATACCTATCCCCTTCTATGGCTAAAGTATACATAACCGAATTGTGGTCACTATCACCAAAGTGCTCGCCTACCTCCAAATCTAACATCTGGCCAGGTTCATTACCCAGTACCAAATCTAATGTGGCCTCGCCCCTTGTTGGCCTGTCTACATACTGTGTCAGGAAACCCTCCTGCACACGTTGGACAAAAACTGATCTGTCTAAAGTACTCAAACTAAAGTATTCTCAGTCAGTATTTGGAAAGTTAAAGCCCCCCATACCAACTACCCTGTTACTCTCGCTCCTATCCAGAATCATCTTTGCTATCCTATCCTCTACATCTCAGCAACTATATGGAGGCCTAGAGAAAACTCCCAACAGGGAACTGTCCTTTACAATGTCACACCTCCCCCCCCCTTTACCACCTTCCCAGTTCATACTGAAACATCTAAATCCCGGAACCTACAGCAGCCATTCCTGTCCCTGCTGTATCCATGTCTCTAAAATGGCCACAACATCCAAATCCCAGGTGCCAACCCATGCTGCAAGTTCACCCACCTTATTCCAGGATGCTCCTGGCGTTGAAGTAGACACACTTGAAACCAACGTTTTGCTTGCCAGTGCACTCTTGCGACATTTAACCTTATTTCTGACCTCATTATTCTCAAACGTCTTTACTGGAACTGTAATTTAGGTTCATATCACCCCTGCTGAATTAGTTTAAACCCCCCCCCCCGAAGAGCATTAGCAAATGTGGTGTTTTTTTAAATGAGTCGATTTGAGATCACTTCTGTCCTTTGAGGTGGGCTTAAAATATTCCATGGACACCATTTAGAACACGAGCAAGGCAGTTCTCAATCGTCTCTTGGCCAATATTTATCTCTCAGTCAATATCACTAAAAACGTATTATCTGCTCATTATTCCTTGCTGTTTGTTCTGTGTACAATTAATTGGCTGTGAAGTGTTATGGGGTATCTTATGAATCGATTTAATTTTTTTGGCTGATCCTCTGCCACCTCTGAGATTCATTTTTTTAACCCCTTTGCCAATCTTGCATGCTTAAAATTAGTCTTTGTTTGGTGACACTGCTGTGAGGCTCCTGGGGACAGCTGAGGACATGGGAAGCTGCTAAATTTGCAAACTGTTGTTCGACAATAAGCAGATTTGCACTCAGCAGTGCTTTCAATCTGTGCCTTTTGGTTTGGAGTTAGTTAAAAAGAACAGAAATGTAACTAAGTAATTAAATTAAACCTAATTTCCTGTGGAAACCTAGTGGGAGGTTTGGGGTTTTGAACAGAGCTACATAAACGCTTTCGCCCCCAACAAAAAAAGCCCCAAAAATCAATGAAGTAAAAGAAAAATATTGCAGATGCTGCAAATCAGAAACAAACACAGAGAGTGCTGGAGAAACTCGGTGGGTGTGGCAGCCTCTGTGGGAAGAGAAACAGCGTGAATGTTTGGAGTCTGGTCTGACTCTGAAGAAGTTACTGTCAGGACCTGCTGAGTTTTCCTTACAGCAGAAAACGGGAGGGAGATATTTAATAAAGCGATTACAAATTACAACTGGGATGTGCTACCTGAAAAATATGGTGGACTTTAAATGCTATAGTAAAATTTAAAAAACAAAGAGTCACTTGGTCACACAGGAAACTGGTATTGTTGAAAACAGAGACCTGCTTATCATCCTGCACTCATCAGGACAGAAACAACGTTTCACTGGGTACAACAGTTTATACCGCATGAGACAGTGAAGCTAGTTGACTGGCAAGTGGACTCTGAGTGCTCAAGGTGTTGTGATGGAAAATGCATCAGGGAACAGTTGGGCCCCAAGGTTATGTCTAACTGAACGGCACAACTCCTGATTCCATATTTCAGCAGAACACCAGGCCCTGTCCATTCACGGGAACAGTTTGAGCCCCTTATCTAAACAAAGATAGCCTGCAGTTGGAAAGGCTCTCCAGAGACAGATTACTCAACTAATTTCAGGGATGGAGGGACTGACTCATGAGGAGAGGTTGAATAGGTTAGATCTGTGCTCATTGGAGTTTATAGGAATGAGAGGTGACCTTATTGAAACATACATGATTCTTTGGTAGGGTGCATGTGGAAAGGTTGTACCCCTTGTGAGGGAGAGACGAGGACCAGAGGGAATCATCTCAGAATAAGGGCTCACCCATTGAAGACAGAGATGAGGAGGAATGCCTTTCCTCAGAGGGGAGTGAATCTGTGGAATTCACTACCACAGAGGGCTGTTGAGGATGGATCATTAAATATATTCAAGGCTGAGAAAGACAGATTTTTATTCAGGAAGGGAATTGAGGGTTATGAGGAAAAGGCAGAAAGTTGAGTTGAGGATTATTACATCAGGCATGATCTCACTGAATCGCAGAGCAGACTCGATGAGCTGAATGGCCTATTTGTGTTCCCATGTAAACCCCTCATGGTCAGGAAGGGTTGAGACACAGCCGAGTGGGCATATCATTTGGAGGCATCGTGGGAGTTCGGTGCAGAGAGGATGGGGTACTTCTTGCTTGCTTTTTTCAACTCAGAGTTTGTAAAGTCCTTCAAGAGGACAAATTGAAACTCAGGATCAGAGACTCAGCACAAAACAGTGACATCACAGGGCAACTGTTACTTCACAGTGACATCACAGGTACTGTCACTTCACAGTGACATCACAGGGCAACTGTCACTTCACAGTGACATCACAGGGCAACTATTACTTCACAGTGACATCACAGGGAAACTGTAACTTCACAGTGACATCACAGGTACTGTCACTTCACAGTGACATCACAGGGAAACTGTCACTTCACAGTGACATCACAGGGCAACTGTTACTTCACAGTGACATCACAGGGAAACTGTAACTTCACAGTGACATCACAGGTACTGTCACTTCACAGTGACATCACAGGGCAACTGTCACTTCACAGTGACATCACAGGGCAACTGTTACTTCACAGTGACATCACAGGGAAACTGTAACTTCAAGGCTGGAGCTAACTCTTGATTGGATGATCTATTCTAGGTTACTTTCAGATTAAAGGTAAATAGGAGAAGTATTTACACGCTGCAAACCAAAAGACTGGCATTAAATTTTAAAAATCAAATTAAGAACTAAGTAATTAAAACAAAGATGCCAGGCCAAGCAATGTGCCATATTTAGGAAAAAGTGAGAACTACAAATGTTGGAGATCAGAGTCGAGAATGTGGTGCTGAAAAAGCACAGCAGGTCAGGCAACATCCGAGGAGCAGGAGAATCAATGTTTCAGGCATTAGCCCTTCATCAGGAATGTGTTGTTATCTGCATGATGTGGGGAGCTGGTGGACCCTTGTGATTCAGAGTGACCACATTCTGCAGGAAATGTTGGCTGCTTGAGGAACTCCGGCTCAGAGACAATGATCTGGAATCTCAGCTTCAAACATTGCGACACTTCAGGGAGGGGGAGAGTTAACTGGATGCTGTGTTTCAGGAGGTAGTCATACCCCTGAGATTAACAACTTCAAATACAGTCAGTAGTCAGGGACAGGGGGTTTGACACTGAGTGAGGCAGGTAGAGGGAGGGATCCAGGAGGTAGTGCTGAAGGAGCCTCAATCCTTGAGCTTGTCTAACAGGTTGGAGATTCTTGCTCCGCACGTGATGAGAGTCGGAGCTGTAGAGAGGATGAGCAATTGACAAAATACTATGGTACAGAGAGCTATTCAAGAGTAGGAGAGAAAAGAGAAATGTAGTTGTAATTGGGGCTAGTATAGTCATGGGAATAGACACTGTTCTCTGTGGCAAGGGTTGAAATTCATGAAGGATCTACTGCCTGCCTGGTTCAGGATCTCTCATCTGGACAGCAGAGGAACTTGGAGTGGGAGGGAACAGACTCAGATGTCGTGGTCCACATTGGAAGAGGAAAGAGGTTCTGCTGAGGGAATATCAGCAGCTGGAGGCTACATCGGACAGCAGAACCAAAAAGGTAATAATTTCTGGATGACTATCTGCACCACAACAAAATTGTCACAGAGGCAACAAGATTAAAGAGGTAAACATGTAACTCAAAGGTTAGTGTGGAGAAACAGGTTTAAATTCACGGGACATGGCCCCGGTACTGGGGAAGGAGGGAACTGTTCCAATGGGACAGGGCCCCGGTACTGGGGAAGGAGGGAACTGTTCCAATGGGACATGGCCCCAGTACTGGGGAAGGAGGGAACTGTTCCAATGGGACAGGGCCCCAGTGCTGGGGAAGGCGGGGACGTTCCAATGGGACATGGCCCCAGTACTGGGGAAGGGGGGGACTGTTCCAATGGGACATGGCCCCAGTACTGGGGAAGGGGGGAACTGTTCCAATGGGACATGGCCCCAGTACTGGGGAAGGGGGGGACTGTTCCAATGGGACATGGCCCCAGTACTGGGGAAGGGGGGGACTGTTCCAATGGGACATGGCCCCAGTACTGGGGAAGGGGGGGACTGTTCCAATGGGACATGGCCCCAGTACTGGGGAAGGGGGGGACTGTTCCAATGGGACATGGCCCCAGTACTGGGGAAGGGGGGGACTGTTCCAATGGGACATGGCCCCAGTACTGGGGAAGGGGGGGACTGTTCCAATGGGACATGGCCCCAGTACTGGGGAAGGGGGGAACTGTTCCAATGGGACATGGCCCCAGTACTGGGGAAGGGGGGGACTGTTCCAATGGGACATGGCCCCAGTACTGGGGAAGGAAGGGACTGTTCCAATGGGACATGGCCCCAGTGCTGGGGAAAGAGGGAACTGTTCCAATGGGACAGGGCCCCAGTGCTGGGGAAGGCGGGGACGTTCCAATGGGACATGGCCCCAGTACTGGGGAAGGGGGGAACTGTTCCAATGGGACATGGCCACAGTACTGGGGAAGGAGGGAACTGTTCCAATGGGACATGGCCCCGGTACTGGGGAAGGGGGGAACTGTTCCAATGGGACATGGCACCGGTACTGGGGAATGGGTGACTGTTCCAATGGGACATGGCCCCAGTACTGGGGAAGGAGGGAACTGTTCCAATGGGACATGGCCCCAGTACTGGGGAAGGAGGGAACTGTTCCAATGGGACATGGCCCCGGTACTGGGGAAGCGGGGGAATGTTCCAATGGGACATGGCCCCAGTCCTGGGGAAGGATTGAACTGTTTCAATGGGACATGGCCCTGGTACTGGGGAAGGGGGAATGTTCCAATGGGACATGGCCCCGGTACTGGGGACGGGGGGGAATGTTCCAATGGGACATGGACCCAGTACTGGGGAAGGGGGGGGATTGTTCCAATGGGACATGGCCCCGTTACTGGGGAAGGAGGGAACTGTTCCAATGGGACATGGCGCCAGTGCTGGGGAAGGGGGGGAATGTTCCAATGGGACATGGCCCCAGTACTGGGGAAGGAAGGGACTGTTCCAATGGGACATGACCCCGGTACTGGGGAAGGAAGGGACTGTTCCAATGGGACATGGCCCCGGTACTGGGGAAGGAAGGGACTGTTCCAATGGGACATGGCCCCAGTACAGGGGAAGGGGGGGACTGTTCCAATGGGACATGGCCCCGGTACTGGGGAAGGGGGGGACTGTTCCAATGGGACATGGCTCCAGTACTGGGGAAGGGGAGGACTGTTCCAATGGGACATGGCCCCGGTACAGGGGAAGGAAGGGACTGTTCCAATGGGACATGGCCCCAGTACTGGGGAAGGGGGGGACTGTTCCAATGGGACATGGCCCCGGTACTGGGGAAGGGGGGAATGTTCCAATGGGACATGGCCCCAGTACTGGGGAAGGGGGGGGCTGTTCCAATGGGACATGGCCCCGGTACTGGGGAAAAAGGGACTGTTCCAATGGGACATGGCCCCGGTACTGGGGAAGGGGGGTACTGTTCCAATGGGACGTGGCCCCAGTACTGGGGAAGGAGGGAACTGTTCCAATGGGACAGGGCCCCGGTACTGGGGAAGGGGGGGGCTGTTCCAATGGGACATGGCCCCGGTACTGGGGAAGGAAGGGACTGTTCCAATGGGACATG
>NC_057711.1:1824106-1831516 GCF_004010195.1 Chiloscyllium plagiosum | reverse complement strand
GGGGTACGTTCTAATGGGACATGGCCCCGGTACTGGGGAAGGGTGGTACGTTCCAATGGGACATGGCCCCGGTACAGGGGAAGGAAGGGACTGTTCCAATGGGACATGGCCCCAGTACTGGGGTAGGGGGGACTGTTCCAATGGGACATGGCCCCAGTACTGGAGAAGGGGGGAACGTTCCAATGGGACATGGCCCCAGTACTGGGGAAGGCGGGGACTATTCCAATGGGACATGGCCCCGGTACAGGGGAAGGAGGGAACTGTTCCAATGGGACATGGCCCCAGTACTGGGGAAGGGGGGAATGTTCCAATGGGACTTGGCCCCGGTACTGGGGAAGGGGTGACTGTTCCAATGGGACATGGCCCCAGTACTGGGGCAGGGGGAATGTTCCAATGGGACATGGCCCTGGTACTGGGGAAGGGGGGAATGTTAGAATTATTTGAGGAGGTAGTGAGCAAGTTAGATGAAGGAGAGCCAGTGATATACTTGGATTTCGAGAAGACCACTGACAAGGTGCTGCACAAGAAGCTGCTAAATAAGGTAAGTGCCCATGGATAGAGGGTTGGCTGACTGGCAGAAGGCAGATAATAGGGATAGAAGGGTCTTTTTCAGGATGGCAGCTGGTGACTAGTGGAGTTCCATAGGGGTCAGTGTTGGTACCAAAACTATTCATGCTATACATTAATGGTCTGGACAAAGGAACTGAGGACAGTGTTGCTAGGTTTGCAGATGACACAAAGCTAGGTGGAGGGACAGATAGTGTTGAGGAAGTGGAGGCAGAGCAGAAGAACTTGCACAGGCTGGGAGAGTGGGCAAAGATGGAATGTAATGTGAGAAAGTGTGAGGAGAAAAATAGAGTTGTAGACTATTTTCTAAACAGGGAAAGGTTTCGGAGACCTGAAGTACAAAGGGCTTGGGATTCCTAGTTCAGGATTCCCTTCAGGTTAACATGCAGGTTCAGTTGACAGTTCAAAACACAAATGCAATGTTAGCATTCATTTCTAGATGCTTAGAATGCAAGAGCAGGGATGTACTGCTGAGGTTGTGTAAGGCTTTGATCAGACCACATTTGGAATATTGTGAGCAGTTTTGGGGCCTATATCTCAGAAGGGATGTGTGGTCTTGGAGAGTGTCCGGAGGAGGTTTACAAAAAATGATCCCGGGGTTGGTATCCTTCATATGAGGAGCAGTTGAGGACTCTGGGTCTGTACTCGATAGAGTTTGGAAGGATGAGGGGAATCTGATTGGAACGTACAGAATATTGAGAGGCCTGGATAGAGTGGGCATGGAGAAGATGTTTCCATGAGTAGGAGAGACTAGGACCCACAAGCACAGCCTCAGAGTGAAGGGATGACCCTTTAGAACTGAGATGAGGAGGAATTTCTTCAGCCAGAGGGTGGGGAATCTGTGGAACTCATTGCTGCAGAGGGCTGTGGAGGCCACGTCATTGAGTGTATTTATGACAGAGACAGATAGGTTGATTAGTAAGGGGATCAGAGGTTATGGGGAGAAGGCAGGAGAATGTAGTTGAGAAATATATCAGTCATCTAGCATACTCAATGGGCTGAATAGTATTATGGTCATATATGTTCCACACATAAACACACCCAAGCTCTCTTTAAAAAACAATTTCAGACCTCTTAAAAAAAACCTGATTTTCTAATTTTACACACAGTGCACAACTTCACATTTCCCCAAATAATACTACATGCCATTGTGTTGAACTTGTCTAATTCCCATTGCAGCCTTTCTGTGTCCTCACCACAGATTAACTTTCCACCTTGTTTTACATTACTACCAAACTTGGATAGACAGCTCTTCTGTTGCTCCATTAATAGAGTTTGTCAGAGAGCTGAGGACCCAACCTTGATTGTTGTGGCACTGGTTACAGCTTGCCAACTTGAAAATGCCGTGTTTATGCCCCCCCCTCTGCTTACTGTCCATTAACCCAATCTCCACCTGTGCTATTCTGTCACCACAACTCCATATGGTCTTACCTATTGTATTAACCTTTTGTCTTACATTTTATCAAATGTTGTTTAGAAATCTATGTATATTACATATAATGACTGTACTGGTTAGAGCCCCAAAACACTATTAATTTTTCAAGCGTGATTCCCCTTTTGAGAAACCATTTTGACTTGTTCTAATCATAGCACAGTGTGTCTGAATGCTGACTTGGTCAAACAGTATTAATCTCCAGCCAATCTCCAATGCTGTTAAAACGAAAAACAAAACTTTTCCAAGAAAATGAATCCAACAAAGTTTTTCACAGTCTTGTGAAGCTTTTCTTGAGTTTTGCAGAGATTAATATTTAGTTTCTGGAGATCGCAGACCAGTCCTTCTTTTCCCTGGAGAGTCCAGAACTAGAGGGCGTATGTTTAGTGTGAGAGAGGAAAGATATAAAAGAGGCCTCAGGGGCAACTTTTTCATACAGAGGGTGGTACGTGTGTGGAATGAGCTGCCAGAGGAAGTGGTGGAGGCTGGTACATTTAAGAGGCATTTGGATGGGTATATGAATAGGAAAGGTTTGGAGGGATATGGGCCGGGTGCTGGCAGGTGGGACTGGATTGGGTTGGGATATCTGGTCGGCACGGACGGGTTGGACCGAAGGGTCTGTTTCCATGTTGTACCTCTCTATGACTCTATGACTCAGCACCCAACCCCAACCACCCCACAGCAGACCTCTTCCCATTGGTCTTTTCCAAAGAGTTGACTCTTGAACCAATCAAGCTACTGTCTGAAGTTAATCTAAGGCTGGTTAATTTACCAACTCGCTAAAAGTGACAAAACTCCAACTGGGCAGGGACCCTTTGATATGTCCTACTGATATGCCTCAGGATCTCAGGAACATTTCTGGAGAAAGAGACATTCATTGCATATTTATGGTGTGTTCTTGTATTTTAACATGAATAAAAGCATATTTCACATCCTAAACACAAAAATAACATAAATAAGCAGGTGAACAGTCCACCAGAATGCTCACCAATGATTTGAACTATTTAAACTATTTGTTTTAACAGGAATCAAACGTTTTGCACTGTCTGTTGTTCTCTTTTTAATAGTATCCTGCATGTAGGTGTCAATGACGCAAAACACAGAGCTTTTCACTCATTTCTTTGCCGTTTTCTCATTTTATTTTAACACAATCGCTGCTCACTTTGCAACAGAAACACAAATAAAGTGACCCTCTGCTCGCTGCTCTATCGTGTGAAAACTCTCAGATACATAAATATCCACTTCTCCAATCACTCACACTTTAACCAAACACTTCATTTGCAAAACAACGTTTTTAACATTTTTGCTGCTAGTATTAAAATGAATAATTATCGAATAAATGTAATTCAATGCTCTAATTGCTTTCCAAAAAATATAATTTATAACTGCATGGCCTGAATCATTCCATTTGAGGTTTTGTTTATTTAACGTTGACAGGAGCTGACACTGAGAGACACACACAGACCGTACAGGAGCTGACACTGAGAGACACACATAGACCGTACAGGAGCAGACACTGAGAGACACACACAGACCGTACAGGAGCTGACACTGAGACACACACACAGACCGTACAGGAGCTGACACTGAGACACACACACAGACCGTACAGGAGCTGACACTGAGACACACACACAGACCGTACAGGAGCTGACAGACACACACAGACCGTACAGAAGCTGACACTGAGAGACACACGCAGACCGTACAGGAGCTGACACTGAGAGACACACTGACCGTACAGGAGCTGACACTGAGAGACACACAGACCGTACAGGAGCTGGCACTGACAGACATACACAGACCGTACAGAAGCTGACACTGAGAGACACACAGACCGTACATGAGTTGACACTGAGACGCACACACAGTCCATACAGGAGCTGGCACTGAGAGACACACACAGACTGACAATTAATTTTTAATGACGCTGTTCAAAGGAAAGTATTTGTCAGGAACCAGATCAGAATGTTCCGATCTTTGTCAAAATTGTAAGAGGGTAGAATGTCTTGGGGAAATGTCTTGTTCTAAAGCTAACTCGCTGGGAAGTGAAGCACCCTGACAGTCCCGTATTGAGTGTCAGTGTAGATGTAGTGTCGTGTTGAAATCTCTGGAAAGGAGACTATGCTGAGACAGTGGGGGGCAGAGACTGAAGTGTTCTATCTGCAGCCCTGGCCAACATCTCGTAAGATATTTATTCAGTATAAGAACAAGAAATACTGATCTACACTCAAAACAAAATGCTGCCACACTAAATAACTGTATTTGTGAATATTAATTAATTCTTAGTAATTAGATTACTGAGTGGAGTATCTTTATAAAATTGCGTCTGTCTGGCTAAATGTGCACTGGCCCACAACGGGCTCAGTCATAGCAGTCCTCCCCACACAAAAAAATACATTAGGCCAGTAGGTGTTTAATATCTTAATCCTGAATAGTGATATAGAGTAAAGCTCTCTCTACACTGTCCTGATCAAGCACTCCCAGGACAGGGACAGCACAGGGTTAGATACAGAATAATGCTCCTTCCACACTGTCCCCATCAAACACTCTCAGGATAGGGACAGCACGGGGTTAGATACAGAGTAAAGCTCCTTCTACACTGTCCTATGTAACTTAACCATGCAAGATGCTGTGTGGGTTTCAGTCCATTACATGTGTCTCAAAATGCAGACAAGTGGGGTGACAAATGATGAGAACAGAAATACCTTTATTAAAAAATACACTGTAATATTTTATTTTTTTTGTTGAAGCTATAATAATTCATTTTTTAAAAAATACTTTGAGTGCTTGCACATGTATGGAGTTTATGTAAGAGAGAATATTTGTCTTTGAGTTGGTGAATTTGAGAAAGGCTCTGTAAGAGAGAGAATGTGAGAGTTCCGTGCGAGTGAGTGAGTGAGCGGGTGTGTAAGAGATTGTGTGTATATGTGAGAGAGTGTGTTGGAAGAGTGACAATGTGGTCCATGAGGAGTCACTAACCCATCTCCACAGTGAGGATAGACCACTTTGTGTTGTGTTTCATTGGTTAACTCTGTGAAATAGAATGGATTATGGGCGGCATGGTGGCACAGTGGTTAGCACTACTGCCTCGCAGTGCCAAAGACCTGGGTTCAATTCCCGCCTCAGACAACTGACTGTGTGGAGTTTGCACATTCTCCCTGTGCCTGCGGGATTTCCTCTGGGTGCTCTGGTTTCCTCCCACAGTCCAAAATTGTGCAGGTTTGGTGAATTGACTGTGCTAAACTGCCCGTAGTGTTAGGTGAAGGGATAAATGTAGGGGAATGGGTTGCTCTTCGGCGGGTCGGTGTGGACTTGTTGGGCTGAAGGGCCTGTTTCCACACTGTAAGTAATCTGAATCTGAATCTGATTCAGAACAGATCTCAGCCCACACCACACCGAGAGGCCATTTACAAGTTCCTCAGTAGAGAGGGCTCCCATTCCATTAATGAGCAAGTGATCTGTATTCACTGGTACCAATTCTTGTAGGTCTGAGCCTGATACCCTGGCAGTTTCCATGGCTCCTATATTGTGGAGCACTGGCGTGATTCTGCTGTGTTAGAGGATGCAGGCTGGTTACTGAGGGAAAGTGCTCCCCAATGAGACTGCCAGTGATGACACTATTGGGGAACCCCTGACTGACATGGAGTGTAAATACAATGCTACTCTTGCTTTGACCAAGGCTGTGGTGATCAGGGCTGCTGAAGGTGTGGTCCCACAGCCGGGACTGGTCTGGGGGTGTCTTTCTAGTAAACTCTGGAGAGAGACTGCTGCATCATCTGGCTGTGGTGTACTCTGGCCAATTGCAGCAGGCAGTGAGGTGATGTGCTAGAAACTGAGCAACTCGGAATACTGGAGCTGGGGAGGAGGATGAGGATACTGAGTGGGAGGAAACTGCCACATTGTCCATGAGAAAGCCCAGCAGCAGCAGCAGTGGATGCTAGAAGCTAAGCAGGTTACGGACTGAGGCTGGGCCCTACTCGCTGAGAGTTGGCTGCAGTCCTGTAACATTGTTGTTGTTGCTCAGCCAGCACCTCATCTGCTTCTATTCTGGGGCAGAAACGCAGTTTCTGTTTGTTCGTTCACAAAATCACAGAGTTGTTACAGTGTGGAAGGAGGCCATTCAGCCCATGATGCGTGTACAGGTTCTATTCCTCCTATCCCTGCACACTATTTCTATCCAAATAGCCACCCAATGCCCCTCTCGAATGTCTCAGTTGGACCTGCCCCCCACACATTTCCGTGCAGTGCATTCCAGACCCTAGTTACTTGCTGGACCACACATCACCCTTGTTTCATTTGCCCATCATTTTAAACCTTTCGGTGTCTGCAAATAAAAGATAATCCTATGCATCATTTGAAGGTTACCCTGTATGTGACAGGCCTCCCAATGATCAATAATAAGCTGCTGGTCTCCAGTGAGCACTGTGGGCAGAGAGTAGTGGTGATGTCAGAATGTTGGTGAGATGTGGTGTAGATGTGGCCTGATGGTTAGACAGCGTTAGGAGTAAGAGAAAGCAGCTGTAAATGAGAGTCGGCCATGGGCAACATGAACTTATTTGCTGCTGTGCCCCATGTCTTCCAGTGAAGGGAGACTCGTGATTGTCATCACTTGTCCTGGTCTACAGCTGAGGTTAAGGAGGTACTAGTGCCAGGAATCCTGGCTTATTCTGGGAAATCTGGGAAGTGACGACTTCCTCTAGCTAAGACGAGCGGGAGAATCAGCTGAGGAATGGGGTAGGTGGTTAAGGAAGAGAGTTCAGGACAGTACAGTGAGTAGGCCCCACAGTGAGAAGCCCTTTGTGAAGCTGAATAAAAAAACGAGACAGTCAAAACCTGGGAAGATTTGTCCCATTAACTGTTTTACACTTTCCTTAATTGCTGCCTGACCTGCTGAGCATTTGCGGCATTTTCTGTTTCGATTCTAGATGAGGTAGACAGTCTGTTAGACAGGAGGGCCAATGACACATTAAACCAAATGCAGTGAAGTCTTGAAGTGATTAATTCTGGTAGGACGCGCATGGGCAACCAATACAAACTAAAAGCTACAATCAGAAACACGAGGTGAGAGTCAGGCAATCTGGTGAAGGTGGCACAATGGGCTGAACTAATAAAGCATATGGATTTCTGGGCTTTGAAAATGTTCACGAAAGGTCTATTCTTTTGGAACCTGGATTGTTTTTTATAAAAGTTGCAGGTTTGTTTGGGTCTGTGTTTTGAGGGTGAAAGATTTAAATCCATCAGAGAGTCATAGAGTTGTACAGCATGGAAATAGACCCTTCGGTCCAACCTGTCCACGCCGACCAGATATCCCAACCCAATCTAGTCCCACCTGCCAGCACCCGGTCCATATCCCTCCAAACCCTTCCTATTCACATACCCATCCAAATGCCTCTTAAATGTTGCAATTG
>NC_057711.1:1820851-1823829 GCF_004010195.1 Chiloscyllium plagiosum | reverse complement strand
GCCTTCTTCACTATCCTATCTACCTGCGACTCCACTTTCAAGGAGCCAAGAACCTGCACTCCAAAGTCTCTTTGTTCAGCAACACTCCCTAGGACCTTACCATTAAATGTATAAGTCCTGCTAAGATTTGCTTTCCCAAAATGCAGCACCTCCAATTTATCTAAATTAAACTCCATCTGCCACTTCTCAGCCCATTGGCCCATCTGATCCAGATCCTGTTGTAATTTGAGGTAACCCTCTTCGCTGTCCACTACACCTCCAATTTTGGTGTCATCTGCAAACTTACTATCTATACTTCTTAAGCACGCATCCAAATCATTTATGTAAATGACAAAAAGTAGAGGACCCAGCACTGATCCTTGTGGCACTCCACTGGTCACAGGCCTCCAGTCTGAAAAACAACCCTCCTCCAGCACCCCATCAGTTTTAGAAGGCGTATGACATCAATTAACTGCCTAACAAATCCCCCTGTAGTGTTAATGAATCAAATGGTTATGATGTCGCGTTTATGTCAGGCAGAGGGACTTAGTGTAATTTTGATTTCAGAATGGAAGTTCAAAGTTTTGGTTCGGAAGAAGCCAGAGTTCAGTTCATGATGTAGATCAGTCTCTCCTCACAAGGTCATCCCGTCAATTCTGGGGACTCAGTCACCTCAGCAGAAGTGGTTTCCAGTCTCTGAAGCTTCTTATCCAGTAGAGTTTGGACAGAAAACTTCAAACTGTTTGAATGAAGTAAGTTTCAGTCACCAGAGTTGGCTCTGGGAATGGTAACATTGTACACTTGTCACTGTACTCCTGTATCTCTGTACTTGAGTACACGTGAAGATAAAATCTAATTGTAAAGAATTGTGAGAGGTTCACATCAGCAGCTTGGAAAGGAAAGTTGCCTCGGCTGACCAAAGGGAAGAAACTGGTACATGGCAGTGAAATAAACATTTAAAAAGCAGAAATAAAAATGATGTTTCTCTGGGATTAAGTCTCTGCAATAGATGGTGTTATGGAATAAGTTGAAACTTTGTTTAGATGCTTGTATTAAGATCTTTCTGGTAATGTTTATGTAGCTTTGTTCATTTCTTATTTTGTGTCATTTTGTTTTGCTAGTGAGGAACACCTGCAGCCTCTTGTGAATGTGAGTTAGTGTCTAACCACCAGGGTAACCAACCGCAAACAGAAACCACTAGACAGGTTTCACTCTGGGGTCAGACTTGGCAGGAATCACTATCACCTGGGACTGGAAGAAAATAGGGACAGAGATGACAAGAGCGGAGAGGTTATGTCGGATTTGTACAAGTTGCTAGTTCGGTCTCAGCCGCAGTATTGTGCCTAGTTCTGTGTGGTACACTCTGAGAAGGATGTAATTACAGTGAGTGAAGAAAGGAATCATGAGGATCATTCCAGGGTTGAAGAATTTTAAGTTTGAGGATAGTTTGAAGAAGCTGGGGTTAGAACATAGAAAAGTACAGCACAGAACAGGCCCTTTGGCCCACTATGTTGTGCCGAGGATTAATCCTAATGTAAAATAAAATAACTTAACCTACGCACCCCTCAATTCACTGCTGTCCTTGTCCATATCCAGCAGTCGCTTAAATGTTCCCTAATGACTCTGCTTCCACCATCACCGCTGGCAACGCATTCCATGCATTCACAACTCTCTGCGTAAAGAACCTACCTCTGACATCCCCTCTATATTTTTCTTCTAATATCTTAAAACTATAATTCCTTGTGCCAGTCAATCCTGCCCTGGGGAAAAGTCTCTGACTATTGACTCTACCCATGCCTCTCAATATCTTGTACACCTCAATCAGGTACTCTCATTATAGAAGAGCATATTAGGAGGAGATTTGATTGAGATGTTTAATTATGTGAGTGTCTGGACAAAGTAGAGAGAAAGAAACTTTTGCTGGAAGGTTTCTGTACAGAGAACACCAAGGTACAATGATTAGTAAAGAAAAATTGGCTATTTTCACAGTGACTGCACCGACCAAGAGTACAGAGGAGGTAGGTTCAATCAAGGTCTTTAGAATTAGATCTTTAATTCAATTCTTTCCTGAAAGTGATATTTGAAGAGCAGTGGGGAGAGGCAGTGTGAGGTAGACCGGGATTTGCTCTTGGAGGGAGCCAGCATGGCAATAATGGGCTGCATGGCCTCCTCCTGTACTGGAATTGTTCTAAGAATTGACTTCCCAGTTCTATCAGCCTGGTTATGTGCTGAGATACTGCAGCAGAGCTCAGGCTCACTGGTCTGTGATGCTGAGCCACTGAAAGCTATCAATGCGACAAGGGTTTGGGAGAGCGCAAGTTTGCAGAAATGTATTTTCAGATCAAATATGAAACTCAAGATAGTTCAAGAACTCTCGCTACATGCAGTGAACCCCTTGAACTATTTTGAGCCTGATGCCTGAAACAGAACTATATTTCTGTAAATGTGCACTGACAGAAATGTGCACTGAGCTTAACTGCTATATTTGTAACTGATACAAACAGGTTAGTGAGAGTAGATTCAGTACGAGTTGGTTACGCTTGAGTAAATGTGATGCTAGACTGGAAATAGCGGAAATCATTCAGCATCCGGAACTTAGCCCCAAGGGTCAGGGGACAGCAGCACCATCTGCAAATGGTGGGGGTCTGGGGCTGGGAGGCAGGGGGTGTTATTGGGCTGAAACAGTGACACTCTGAGGATTAAATGGCATCAGCTTAAACACAGAAAAGGTGTTTAAATAGAGCTGCCTCTCCTTCCCATTCCCCTTGCTCCACATTCTCTCCCTTAGCCCAATATCCTTCCTCTCCATTTCCCTCTTCCTTCTCCCATTCACCCATTCCCCTCTTCCTCACCAAGCTCCCTTTCATACTGACCTTCATTCCCGCTCCCTCTTCCTCCCTTTCCCTCCTCTGCATTTGCCTCTTCCCATCCCCTCCATCTTCACACTCTCCATTCCCCGTCTCTCCATTCCCCCTCCTCCCCATTATTCCCCCTCCACT
>NC_057711.1:1798730-1820438 GCF_004010195.1 Chiloscyllium plagiosum | reverse complement strand
AGATGGAGGGATTGTTCCGAGCAAGTCAGAGCAAAAGACAGGGAATGTGAAAGAGAGAGTGATCAGAGAAAGTCAGAGTGAGAATGAGAGTGTGAGGGAGATAGTAAAAGGGAATGGGAGAGAGAGTGATCAGAGAGAGTCAGAGTGAGAGTCAGTCAATGAGAGAAAGAATGAGAATCAGCATCGTTTGTAGAAATGTCAATGGCCAGGGACATAGGATTATGGTAAAATGGGGTAAGTTTAAAGGAGATGAGGCTTTTTACACAGAGGGTGTTGAGTGCCTGGAATTCACTGCTGGAGGAGGTGGTGGAGACAGAAACAATAGCAATGTTTAAGGGGCATTTGGACAGATCCATGAATAGGCAGTGAAGAGAGGGACACGGACCACAAAGGGGCAAATGGTTTTTAATTTAGAAACACATCACATGTCGGTACAGTCTTGGTGGGCTGAAGGGCCTGTTCCTGTGATGTACTGTTCTTTGAGAAAGAGACAGAGAGAGAGAAAGAGATAGAGAGAGATTGACCAGAGAGAGTCAGAGTGAGAGTTAGTTAGAGGGAGAGAGTTAAGGCAGTGACAGAGAGAGAGTGATCACAGAGAGCCTGAGGGGGACACACAGTCTGTGCAGACTCTCAAAGGGAATGAGGGACAGGCAGTAAATGTTGGCCCAGTCAATGATGCCTGTGGCCCCATGAGTGAATAATGAAAAAGGAATGTAACACTCCCCTCAAGGGGAGGTCTGCAGGAGGCACCCAGGGTGCCCAGCCCCCACCCTGCCTGTCATACAAGGGAGGTATGGGTGATATGTAGGCAACCCCTCACCCTCATTGAGGCTCTTCATTGCGCAACTAATGACTACTTAATGGCCAATAGGATTATCAGAACATACGTCGTAGGATCAGAAGCAGGCCATTCAGCCCATCAAGTCTGCTCTGTCATTCAATGAAATCATGACTGATCTGATGATTCTCAACTCAATTTCCTGCCTTTTCCCCATAACCCGTGATCCCCTTCCGGTTATAAAACTGTGTCTGTCTCAGCCTTGAACTTACTGATTGACCCAATCTCGACAGCCATCTGCGGGAAAGAATCCCACAGATTCACTCCCTTCTGAGGGAAGAAATTCCTCCCCATCTCTGTCTAAAATCGGCTGGCCCCTTATTCTGAGATGATGTTGTTTTGCATACGGGCCTGAATTCGGGGAGTTCAGGTTGGGACGTGGGGGAGGGTGTGAGTGAGACGCTCAGGCCTCAGGGTACCACCCTCACTGGTCTCTGTTCCACTTCGGTCACCTTCCCCATTGTGGTGCCCCTCAAGGTGTTCCCTCCCAGCTGAGCTTCTCAATCAAGTCCCCTCAGCACCCAAATCCAGCCAGATCTCAGTACCGAGGCAGTGACACCCAGCCCACTACACTCCACCCTTCATACTTACCTCCTGGATATGGAGATTCCAGATCCAGGAAGTCACTGTAATCCCAGTCCACGCCATTGCTACAGAAGGCACTGCTGGGTCTACAGGACCACTGGCCAATCAGAATGGCCAAGATCTCATGGAGGCGGGACTTTATCCCTTGTGAGTGGTGAAAACCCCACCTCCTGCTCCTTCTGGCTGTGGGGGTGACATGGAGCAGGAGTGTGATCCCTGTCAACAGGGATACTTGAGTGGTATGGTGGCTCAGTGGTTAGCACTGATGCCTCACAGCACCATGGGCCCGGGTTTAATTCCAACTTCAGGTGACTGTCATGCTAAGTTGTCCTGTAGTGTCCAGGGATGTGCAGGCCAGGTGAATTAGCCATGGGAAATGCAAGATTATACAGGTAGGGTAGGGGAGTGGGTCTGGGTGGGATGCTCTTCAGAGGATCAGAGTGGACTTGATGGGCTGAATGGCCTGCTTCCACACTATAGGGGTTCTCGAGCTAGAGAGGAGGATGATTGACAGCACAGAGAGAAACAGCTACCGGGCGAGTCAGAGAGAGACAATAAACAGAGATAGATGGAATGTCAGAGGATAAGAGACAGTGAGTCTAATAGGAGGTATTGGGGCACTAGATATAGAATCAAATATTACAATCTCAAAGGTAGCAACTACTGAATTACTCCCTGTATCACACTCTACTGAGTACAAAAATAAAAGGATACATGTGGTTGGAGAGATGGTGAGGAGGAGGGGGGGATTTAAAATGAGCCATTATTACCAGTTTTGGAGGCAGTTGTCTTTGTGACTGGAAGCTGCCTGTGTCCAGTGGCATACCACAGAACTCAGGGCTGGCTCCCTTGCTGTTTGCTGTTTGCATTAACGACATAGACACGAATGTAGGAGGTATGATCAGTCGGTTCACAGGTAATATGAACATTCACCCGAGGTAAAGCCTCAGTCTGCAAGACGATGTAGACAGGCTGGTTAGATGGGCTGAATAAATGGAATTGAATTCTGAAAAGTGTGAGGTGATGATTTTTGCGAGGACAAACAAAGCACATTGAATGATAGGCCCTGAGGAGGTTCAGTGGGAGCTTGGTGAGCATATCCCTCGATCTTTGAAGGGAGCAGGATGGGTAGATGAGGTAATTGAGAAGGGCCAGGGGATACCTGCCTTTATTAGGCAAGGCAGTGAGTATAAGAGCAGAGAGGTGGTGATGGAGCTGGATATAATGTTAATTAGGCCACAGTTGCAGTACTGCCCATAGATCCGATCACTGCACTGCATGAAGGATGTGATTGCACAAGACAGGATTCACCAGGATGTTACCTGATTCAGTTGTGAAGAGAGACCAGATAGGCTTTCCTTAGAGCAGGGAAGGCTGAGGGAGTCTCACAGGAGCAGGCTACAAGAAACAGATGGATACTTGGAATTCTGATATTATAGAGAAAACCTGTCTTCAAGAAAGGGCAGGAGCAACAACTCCTGGTACAGCTGTCATTTTTGTTTTACTCATTCAGGGGATGGAGAGTCGCTGGCCAGGCCAGCATTTATTACCCACCCCTAATTGCCCAGAGGGCAGTTAAGAGTCAAACATATTGCTGTGGGTCTGGAGTCGCATGTAGGCCAGACCAGGTAAGGATGGCAGTTCCATTCCATAAACTACATTAGTTAACCAGATGGGTTTTTTCAACAATCGACAATGGATTCACGGTCATCATTAGACCCTTAATTCCAGAATTTTATTGAACTCAAATTCCATCATCTGCCGTGGCGAGATTTGAACCCAGGCCTTCGGAACAATACCTGGGTCTCTGGATTCATTGTTTAGTAATAACACCACTAGGCCTCAGTTCCCCCTAATGTGAGGTTGAAACTTGTGGATAGCCCAAAGATTATGAAGCAGGGATTCTGTATTGCAGTGACATTAGGTCTTCAGAAACATGAAGGGAAACAAAGATCAGGAAAATGGATTATTTACATGGAACGTGGCCTGTAGCTGAGGTAATCCTTTGTCTGTCTCTCCCTCTCTTCATGAGGCTCCTTTCTGGCAAAGGCATCCTTTCCTCCAGAGAGAATTGCTAGACTGTTTGAGGGCTCCCCTGCCCATTGCCCTCCATCTTTGTCATCACCTGCAGTTGCAGGCCCTATTTCACAGGCCTTTCAGGTGAGACAAGAGGATCATTACAGAGAAGCTCACAGTATTGGTTAAAGAAAAAAGACTCAAGCTTTGGGGGTTGGGGGAGGGGGTGGGGGGGAGAGCTTTTGTTTTAGTAACATCAAATTACACTATAAGGGGTTGCACTGGAGAAGAAAAGATTGACCATTTGCACAACAAAGGGTATATCCAACCCTCCCCCTCCAACCCCAACCAATCAGAGAGTAGTAGAGAAGCAAATCTCAGAAGTACAGCAACAGCAAGGGCCCAATATTAATTAGGCCCAAATCAGCCTAAGGGGTTTACAGGGAACAGAATTCAGGTGAACCTTTCTGCTGGGGGACAGCCAACTCAACAAGAGAAGGGGCAGGTGTGGACTTAGTTTAGACGAACGCATTGTGCAAGAGGTATCAGTGGGAGATTGTTGCAATGATAAGTGTTGTACCTCCAGTAGTGCACTTTTGGTAAAGGTCAAAGACAGGCCACTGGAGAAGAAAAGATTGACCATTTGCACAACAAAGGGTATATCCAACCCTCCCCCTCCAACCCCAACCAATCAGAGAGTAGTAGAGAAGCAAATCTCAGAAGTACAGCAACAGCAAGGGCCCAATATTAATTAGGCCCAAATCAGCCTAAGGGGTATACAGGGAACAGAATTCAGGTGAACCTTTCTGCTGGGGGACAGCCAACTCAACAAGAGAAGTGGCAGGTGTGGACTTAGTTTAGACGAACGCATTGTGCAAGAGGTATCAGTGGGAGGTTGTTGCAATGATAAGTGTTGTACCTCCAGTAGTGCACTTTTGGTAAAGGTCAAAGACAGGCCAGGATTGAGAGTTTTCAAAGGGCCAATTTGACAAAGCTGAGGTGTGATGTGTTAAAAGTGATTTGGAGAGAGGCATCAGGAGGAAATCAGGGGGTCAGACCAGAGGGAGGTTTCTACAGAGGAGATAGTGAGGGTTCAGGACAAATATGCTTCCACAATGAAAGAGGGTGCTGTGGGGGGATTCAATGTCCACTGACCTGCTCCCACTCTGAATCCCTGGTTGTTATGGAGTGTACAGAGTAAATCAAGACAAGAAAAGGGCTTTTTCTGGTGCATACTGAAAGCTGAATCCTGCAGAAAGCTGACAACTGGAGAGACCATTTTGTGATTCTGATGGCGATCGGGGTTATGGGGAAAAGATAGGAGAAAATAGAGTTGGTCCAGGTATGATGGGCTGAATGGCTGATTTATTCGTACTGTAACAAATCGGTGCAATTTCAAGGGTGAGGCTGGAAAATAAAGCTAAATGGTGTTTTAGAAATAGATAAAAGGCAAGATAGCAACCTACAAAGGAGTAAGGTCCTGTTGAGAGACGGTAAAAATAAACCAGTGTGTGGAGGAGGAAAGTGTGAGCATAGTTTTTAGCAAATATTTTCTGATTTGAAAGAGGGCGATAATGTAGATAAGGAGAAGTGTGAAATATTGGATGCATTAAACATGGCAAGAGAGGAAATATTACATTTAGCATCTTTGAAGAACAATGAAGCATCAGAGCTAGATCCTAGCTTATTAAAGTAACCAAAGGAGGGATTAGCTGGGCCGATAGTAATCCAGTGGCATTGTCATTAGATTAGTCATCTAGAGCCCTAGGCTAATGAAACCTCGATTACCCAAAGGATACGGGCAGGGAGTATTTCGTTTGGTTAAACAAATACTGGATAATCAAATGCCAGATCACATAGTTAGCCAAGCATCGAGACCTTGCAATCTCGTTTGGATAACCGAAGTTCCTCTGTAAACATCCGGAATTTCAAACAAAGTTGGCTGCTGATATAATCACCATTGTTGATTGTCTTTAAAATCCACCTGGTTCACTAATCTCCTGTTGTTGCCTGAGTCTGTGACTCCAGAGCCACGGAAATGTGATTAACTCTTAACAAATCAGGATGGGCAATAAATGTTGGCCCAACCAGACCCCATGAAATAGTATTCAAAAAATGTTGTCAATTTTCAATCCTGTCTGTTTACAGGTGTAGTGTCAGATGGCCAGAGGACAGCCAACACTGTACTATAGTTGAAATTGAGAAACCATGTAATTACAGGTCAGTCAGCATACAGGTTGTAGACCTGATAGAAATTTATAAGATTGTGAGTGGCATGGATAGAGTGGAAAGTATGGGGCTTTTTCCCAGAGTACAGGGGTCAATTACCAGGGGACACAGGTTCAAGGTGCAGTGGGGGGATTTTAAAAGAAAAGTGCAGTTTGCAGATGATACCAAGTTGGGTGGGAGGGTGAACTGTGACGTGGATGCAGAGATCCTTCAGCATGATCTGGACAGGCTGGGTGAGTGGGCACATCAATGATAGATGCAGTATAGTTTGGATAAATGTGAGGTTATTCACTTTGGAAGCAAAAACAAAGCAGACTACTACCAGAATGGCTGTAAATTGGGAGAGGGCAGTGTGCAGTGGGACCTGGGTGTCCTTGTGTCCCAGTCGCTGAAGGTGCAGCAGGCGGTAAAGAAGGCAAATGAAATGTTGGCCTTGATTGCGAGAGGTTTCGAGTACAGGAGCAGGGATGTGTTGTTGCTGTTATACAGGACCTTGGTGAGGCCACACTTAGAATATTGTGTGCAGTTCTGGTCTCCTTTCCTGAAGAAGGATGCTCTTGCTCTCGAGGGACTGCAGCGAAGGTTTCCCAAGCTGATTCCAGGGATGGCGGGACTGATGTAAGAGGAGAGATTGACTAGGTTAGGATTGTTTTCGCTGGGGTTCAGACGAGTGAGAGGGGATCTCATAGAGACTTATAGGACTAGATGGGTAGACGCAGGGAGGATGTTCCCGATGGTGGGTGCATCCAGAACTGGGGTCACAGTCTGAGGATTTGGGGTAGACCATTTAGGAAGGAGATGAGGAGACATTTCTTCACCCAAAGAGCGTTGAGCCTGTGGGGTTCATTACCACAGGAAGGAGTTGAAGCCAAAACATTGAATGTATTCAAGAGGCGGTTGGATATAATACTTGGGGCGAATGGGGTCAAAGGTTATGGGGAGAAAGCGGATTAGGCTATTGAGTTGGATGAGGAGAAAGTGAGGTCTGCAGATGCTGGAGATCAGAGCTGGAAATGTGTTGCTGGAAAAGCGCAGCAGGTCAGGCAGCATCCAGGGAACAGGAGAATCGACGTTTCGGGCATAAGCCCTTCTTCAGGAATGAGGAAAGTTCACCTGCACCTCCACACACATCATCTATTGCATCCTCTGCACCCGGGGGAGGGGCGTCGGAAATGCGATAGGTGGAAAGAGGTCAAGGTGAGGGTGATAGGTCAGACTGGGGTGGGGGCGGCGAGGTCAGGAAGAAGATTGCAGGTTAGGAAGGCGGTGCTGAATTCGATGGATTTGACTGAGACAAGGGTGGGGGGAGGGGGAATGAGGAAACTGGTGAGTTGGATGATCAGCCATGATTGTGATGAATGGTGGAGCAGGCTTGAAGGGCTGAATGGCCTCCTCCTGCTCCTATCTTCTATGTTTCTATGCGAAAGGCAAGTTTTTCACATAAAAGCTGGTGAGTGCCTGGAACGTGCTACCAGAGGAGGTGGTGGAAGCAGACACAAGAGCATCATTCGACAAGCACCTGGATGAACACATGATTAGGGAGGGAATAGAGGGACCCTGGAAGTGAAGACAGTTTTACTATGGACAGGCAAAATGTGGTGGCACAGACTTGGAGGGCCGAGGGGCCTGTTCCTGTGTTGTATTGTTCTTTGTTCTTCTTTGATGAGTATTTTGTAAAGATTCTGAGGGACAGTTTTAAATACAAGATACAACAGTCACCTTGGATTTGTTAAGGGGAATTTCAGTCTCACTAAATGTTTTAGTAACGAGGGGTATCGACTGATGGGCTGGTCTACATAAATTTTAGGAAGATTATTGGCAAGGTGCCATATAGTAATCTGGTCAGAAAGGTAACATTTCATGGAATCTACTGAAAAGTGGGATTCAATGGTAGGATGTAGAGGGGTAACGTTTGGCAGTGTTTTTGTGACTGGAAGTGTGTTTCCAGTGGGGTTTGACAGAACACAATGCAGGGGCCCCTCGTCTTTGGTGTTTCGATCATCAATGAGTTGGACTCACACGAATGACGAAGAGGTTTGCAGATGAGGTTTTAGAAAATTGCCACATGGTCAATAGTGACAAAGAAAGCTGTAAGCTGTAGGAAGATATCAACAGACCGAGCGAATGGACATTAAAGTGGCAAAGAGATTTTAATTTGGAGAACTGTGAAGTTATAGGATTGGGAAAGGGATACAGAGCTAAAGAATTCTGATAAATAAAAGCAAGATGTGGGAGGGTGGAAATCAGAAATAAAAACATAGTCCTGGAGAAACTCAGCAGTTTCCGCAGATGTGGTGAGAGAGAAAGAGAGCGAATGTTTCAGTCTGACATGCTCGTTCTGAAGCGGAATCATATTGGACATGATTGAGTTGAATCGAATTTATTGTCACGTGTACCGAGGCACAGTGAAAAGCTTTGTCTTGCGAGCAACACAGTCAGATCATGGAGTTAAGTCGCATAGATAGTAAATAATAGATAAACAGCGGCAAAAACAAAAACACAGGTACAGGCGAATATGAAGAGTTCGTGAGTCCATTCAGTATTCTAGCGACAGGGTAGAAACTGCTTCAAAACCGGCTGGTGTATGTGTTCAGGCTTCTGTACCTTCTCCCTGATGGTAGAGATTGTAGATAAACATTGCCAGGATGGGATGGATCTTTAAGGGGACCTTAGAGTAGAACTTGCAGGAGTGGTGTTCCCATGTATCTGCTGCCCTATTCCTTCTAGATGGAAGTGGTCATGTGTTTCGAAGGTGTCGACTAAGGATCTTTGGTGAGTTTCTGCAATGCATCTTGTAAAACGTATACACTGCTATCAAAAGCTGGACAAATTCAACCCAGCCCATTCCCGCCCCATCAGTTTACTCTCGATCATCAGTAAAGTGATGGAAGGTGTTATTAACAGGGCTATCAAGCAGCACCTGCTCAGCAATAACCTGCTGTGATGCCCAGCTTAGGTTCTGCCTGGTCACTCAGCTCCTGACCTCATTACACCCTTGAGCTGCCTTTGAGCGTCGGTGGGGGAGGGAGGGGATGTTTGTGGGTGTGGTGCCAATCAAGCGGCTGCTTTGTCCTGGATGGTGTTGAGCTTCTTGAGTGTTGTTGGAGCTGCCCCCATCCAGGGCAAGTGGGGAGTATTCCATCACACTCCTGACTTGTGTCTTGTAGATGGTGGACAGGCTTTGGGGAGTCAGGAGGTGAGTTACTCGCTGCAGTATTCCCAACCTCTGACCAGTTCTTGTCGCCATTATATTTAACTGGTAAGTTCAGTTGAGTTTCAGGTCAATGGTAAACCCCAGGATGTTGTGGGTAACACCATTGAATGTCAAGGGGCAATGGTTAGATTGTCTCTTGTTGGAGATGGTCATTGCCTGGAATTTTGTGGCGAAAATGTTACTTGCTTAGTAAAGTACCCTATTGGACTCCTGCAGAGCTGTCCCGGAGCTGGGATGACTGATATCCACTAACCACAACCATCTTCCTCTGTGCCAGGGATGACTCTAACCAGTGGAGATTTTGCCCCCAAAACCCATTGATTCAAGTTTTGCCAGGGCTCCTTGATGCCACGCTCGGTCGAATACAGCCTTGATGTCAAGGGCTGTCCCTCTCCCCTCCCCCCTGGAATTCAGCTCTTTTGTCCATGTTTGACCCAAGGCTGTAATGAGGTCAGGAGCTGAGTGACCCTGGGGGAACCCAAATTGGGGGTCACTGAGCAGGTTATTGCTGAGCAGGTGCTGCTTGATAGCCCTGTTACTGACCCCTTCCATCACGTTACTGAGGATCGAGAGTAGACTGATGGAATGGTAATGGGTTGGGTTGGATTTGTCCTGCTTTTGATGCACAGGAGAAACCTGGACAATTTTCCACATTGTCGGGTAGATACTGGTGTTGAAAATGTGTTGCTGGAAAAGCGCAGCAGGTCAGGCAGCATCCAGGGAACAGGAGAATTGACGTTTCGGGCAGACGCCCTTCTTCAGGAATGAGGAAAGTTTGTCCAGCAGGCTAAGATAAAAGGTAGGGAGGAGGGACTTGGGGGAGGGGCGTCGGAAATGTGATAGGTGGAAAGAGGTCAAGGTGAGGGTGATAGGTCAGACTGGGGTGGGGGGCGGAGAGATACTGGTGTTGGAACTGTACTGGAAGAGCTTGGCTGGGGATGGTTTTCTTTTGGAAGAGAGGAACCGTTGAGAGATTTAATTGGAATGTGTAAAATCAAGGGTATTCCTGATCAAGTGGATTAGTGGGTTGTAGGGATCAATGTAATCAAAATGGTCAATAACCAAGGAACATTGATTTTAAGGAATTAGCAGCAGCATCAGAGTGACGTTGAGGGGAGTGGAGGGGAATTTTCTAGGGACCTGGAAGTAATTGCCTGAAGGATGTTTGAGACAGAAATACAAAAATTATTTTTTTAAAATGTTTGATAGTCACTTGAAAATCCATAACTTTCATAAATCTCGACCAGGAACTGAGAGAAGTGAGATTAAATAGCTAATTATTCAGCAGGGACATGATGAGCCAAATGGCCTCCTCTGTGTTGTGCATTTCCACGGTTCTATGATTGTAGCAGAATCCTTTCTCAATTTATTTCACTGCTGTCTGCAGACAACAGCTGAATACATGCTCTTCCTGTTTGTGCCCTGCTTTCTGCAGCATTTGTTAACAGTGAGAGATGGGGGTTTGCGAGAGAGAGGGAGAAAGAGAGTGAGAGAGGATGGAACGAGAGAGGTGGGGGAGAGAGAGAAAGGGAGACAGTACCAGAGACAGATGAGCGGGAGGGTGTGGGGGACAGAGTGGGATAGAGAGAAAGGTTGGGGAGTGAGAGAGAAAGAATGAGATAGAGAGGGAGAAAGAGAGAGAGAGAGAGAGAGATTGGGTGGAGAGAGTGTGATTGAGTCAGGGAGAGCGAGCACAGCAAAAGATTACCCAGTGTATCTCTGCTTCACCAAACCACAGAGGCTACCCGGCAGTGCAGACTCAATGGCAAAGAGTCTCTGTGATGCTATATGACTCTCATTCTACGACACTTTCCTCCAAGCTCAACTCATTCCTGGCCAGCCCTGAAGCAGTCCTTATAAGGGTTGGTGAAGTCACCCAAAATCTAATTACGGGTGGCTACACTCAGGGCTGGGGCAGGAGGAGAAGCCCCTTCCACTTTATCACATAACAGCAGGAACAGATTGTTTGGAGATTGTCTCATTTTGCTGCCCAGGGAGATTTGCCAGAGCTGCTCGAGAGGATTTAAACTGTTAAGGTGGGGGTGGGGGAGCGTGGACTAGGGAGTGGGACCCAGGGAGATAGTGAGGAAAGAGATCATTCTGAGACTGGTACAGTCGATAAAAGAAGCGAGTCAAACAGAGCAGGCAGGGACAAAGCAGAGAACAAGGTAGGACTGATAAATTAAACTGCATTTATTTCAATGCAAGAGGCCTAACAGGGAAGGCAGTTGAACTCAGGACTCAGTGTTAAAGGGTTAGATGGAGAGGAATTTGTTAAGTTAATATTAGATATTAGATTCCCTACAATGTGAAAACAGGCCCTTCAGCCCAAACAGTCCACACCGACCCTCCAAAGAGGAACCCACCCAGACCCATTTCCCTCCAACTAATGCACCTAACACTGTGGGCAATTTAGCATGGCCAATTCAGCTGACGTGCACATCTTTGGACTGTGAGAGGAAACCAGAGCAAACCCATGCAGACACGGGGAGAATGTGCAAACATGTGTGTACAAGAAAATTTTCTGATTCAATATGTGGATTGTACTGACTAAAGAAGGTGCAAAACTCGACTTACTCTTGGGAAATAAGGCAGGGCAGGTGACTGAGATGTCAGTGAGGGAGCACTTTGGGGCCAGTGACCATAATTCTATTCGTTTTAAAATAGTGATGGAAAAGGATAGACCAGATCTAAAAGTTGAAGTTCTAAATTGGAGAAAGGCTAATTTTGATGGTATTAGGCAAGAACTTTCAAAAGCTGATTGGTTGCAGATGTTCACAGGTAAAGGGGCGGCTGAAAAATGGGAAGCCTTCAGAAATGAGAGAACAAGAATACAAAGAAAGTATATTCCTGTCAGGGTGAAAGGAAAGGCTGGTAGGTATAGGGAATGCTGGATGACTAAAGAAATTGAGGGTTTGCTTAAGAAAAAGAAGGAAACATATGTCAGTTATAGACAAGTTAGATCGAGTGAATTCTTAGAAGAGTATAAAGGAAGTAGGAGTATACTTAAGAGGGAAATCAGGAGGGCAAAAAGGGGATATGAGATAGCTTTGGCAAATAGAGTTAAGGAGAATCCAAAGGGCTTTTACAAATACATTAAGGACAAAAGGGTAACTAGGGAGAGAATACGGCCCTCAAAGATCAGCAAGGCAGCCTCTGTGTGGAGCCGCAAGAGATGGGGGAGTTACTAAATGAATATTTTGTATCTGTGTTTACTGTGGAAAATGCAATAGAAGATATAGAATGTAAGGAAATAGATGGTGATATCTTGAAAAATGTCCATTATACAAATGAGGAAGTGCTGGAATGTCTTGAAACATATAAAAGTGGATAAATCCCCAGGACCTGATCAGGTGGCATGCGGCTGATGCAGCTACCACCACCACGCTGATTGATGATGTCACTTCTGCCCCCATCATGGCCACTCCCACAGCCACTTCTGGCCCTCACATCATTGCCGATGCCACACGCTCAGTGACTTCCGCCACCCCTACTGCCGTGTCTGCCACCACTTCCGCCCCCACCAGCGCCACTCACCTGCATTCTGCTGACACGCCCCCCACAGACCCCACTGTCACTATCCCCACCCCCCAGAACCCCGAGGGGAACACTACCCCTGCTCATGACTCTACCCCCATTCCCCCCACCATCACACCCACTCCAGGTACTGGCTCCGACCCCACTCCCAGCTCTACACCCACACCAGCTCCCAGCTCCCGGGCCAGCGACCATAATTCTATTCGTTTTAAAATAGTGATGGAAAAGGATAGACCAGATCTAAAAGTTGAAGTTCTAAATTGGAGAAAGGCTAATTTTGATGGTATTAGGCAAGAACTTTCAAAAGCTGATTGGTTGCAGATGTTCACAGGTAAAGGGGCGGCTGAAAAATGGGAAGCCTTCAGAAATGAGAGAACAAGAATACAAAGAAAGTATATTCCTGTCAGGGTGAAAGGAAAGGCTGGTAGGTATAGGGAATGCTGGATGACTAAAGAAATTGAGGGTTTGCTTAAGAAAAAGAAGGAAACATATGTCAGTTATAGACAAGTTAGATCGAGTGAATTCTTAGAAGAGTATAAAGGAAGTAGGAGTATACTTAAGAGGGAAATCAGGAGGACAAAAAGGGGATATGAGATAGCTTTGGCAAATAGAGTTAAGGAGAATCCAAAGGGCTTTTACAAATACATTAAGGACAAAAGGGTAACTAGGGAGAGAATACGGCCCTCAAAGATCAGCAAGGCAGCCTCTGTGTGGAGCCGCAAGAGATGGGGGAGTTACTAAATGAATATTTTGTATCTGTGTTTACTGTGGAAAATGCAATAGAAGATATAGAATGTAAGGAAATAGATGGTGGTATCTTGAAAATGTCCATTATACAAATGAGGAAGTGCTGGATGTCTTGAAACACATAAAAGTGGATAAATCCCCAGGACCTGATCAGGTGTACCCTAGAACTCTGTGGGAAGCTAGGGAAGTGATTACTGGGCCCCTTGCTGAGATATGTATATCATTGTTAGTCACAGGTGAGGTGCCAGAAGACTGGAGGTTGGCTAATGTAGGGCCACTGTTTAAGGAGGGTGGTAAGGACAAGCCAGAGAACTATAGACCGGTGAGCCTGACCTCAGTGGTGGGACAGTTGTTGGAGGGAATCATGAGGGACAGGATGTACAAGTATTTGGAAAGGCAAGGACTGATTAGGGATAGTCAACATGGCTTTGTGTGTGGGAAATCATGTCTCATGAATTTGATTGAGGTTTTTGAGGAAATAACAGAGGATTGATGAGGGCAGAGCAGTGGACTTGATCTATATGGACTTCAGTAATGCGATCGACAAAATTCCCCATGGGAGACTGGTTAACAAGGTTAGATCTCTTGAAATACAGGGAGAACTAGCCATCTGGATACAGAACTGGCTCAAAGGTAGAAGATAGAGGGTGGTGGTGCAGGGTTGTTTTTCAGACTGGAGGCCTGTGACCAGTGGAGTGCCACAAGGATCGGTGCTGGGTCCAGTACAATTCATCATTTATATAAATGATTTGGATGTGAGCATAAGAGGTATAGTTAGTAAGTTTGCAGATGACACCAAAATTGGAGGTGTAGTGGACAGCGAAGAAGGTTACCTCAGATTACAATAGGATCTTGACTAGATGGGCCAATGGGCTGAGGAGTGGCAGATGGAGTTTAATTTAGATAAATGTGAGGTGCTGCATTTTGGGAAAGCAAATCTTAGCAGGACTTATACACTTAATGGTAAGGTCCTTGGGATTGTTACTGAATAAAGAATGCAAACATATAATAGAAAGCGGGCTACACCACCAGTGCTTCATTTGGAGACTCACTGAAGATGTTACCTCATATGGTGATGAAACGTCTGAAAATGAACCTTCCTCCATCCAGACAAATTCTCTTCCCTGGGGTGGGGGAGTCCAGAACTAGTGGGCATAGGTTTAGGGTGAGAGGGGAAAGATATAAAAGAGACCTAAGGGACAACTTTTTCACGCAGAGGGTGGTGCGTGTATGGAATGAGCTGCCAGAGGAAGTGGTGGAGGCTGGTACAACTGCAACATTTGAAAGGCATCTGGGTGGGTATATGAGTAGGAAGGGTTTGGAGTGATATGGGCAGGGTGCTGGCAGGTGGGACTAGATTGGGTTGGGATATCTGGTCGGCATGGACAGGTTGGACCGAAGGGTCTGTTTCTGTGCTATACATCTCTATGACTCTCTGACTCTAAGTATCAATCTTTCCCCAGTAAAGTTGCCTGTTGACTTCTGACTATACAATCCTCTCGGATAGCTCTTCTGTACTCTCCTATCCTTCCCAGTCAGCTGTTGGCAACATTTTCATCGGTGAGTCACATTGAATGTCACAGCAGACCCAATGGGCTGAATGGCTCCTAGGTCTCATGGTCTAAGGGAGCAGGTTCAAGTCCCACTGCAGACACTTAAACACAACATTGAGGCTGACACTTTGACTCAGTACATTAGGAAAGTTGCTCTGTCGTACATTATGTTAAGGTTCTGTCTGCGCACTCAGTTGTGGTGAGGCAGTGGTGTAGTGAGTAATGTCATTGGATTAATAATCTAGTGTCTCAGGCTAAAATTCCAGTAATAATGGTTCAAATGCTAGTAAGGCAGATGGTGAAATTTAAATTCAGTAATGGTGACCATGTGACCACTGTTGATTATTGTAAAAACCCATCTGGTTCACTAATGCCCTGTAGCAGGAGTGGGGAGTCTGCTGTTCTCACAATGATGTGGGTGACTCTGAAATGGCCAGGCAGAGCACTCCATTGTAAAAACATAATGAAACCAGACAGCCCACCTTGCATCGATCTGGGCACTGGAAAAGACAATGGCAGAAGCAGCCGTGTCGAGTCACAAGGATGTCACAAGGAATTAAGGGCTACGGGGAGAATGCGGGTAAGTGGAGTTGAAATGCTCATCAGCCATGATTGAATGGTGGAGTGGACTCGATGGGCCGAATGGCCTTACTTCCGCTCCTATGTCTTATGATCTTATGATCTTATGGAGTCCGCAAAACCCTCGTTTGTAATGAACGGGGGTGGACACTTAAACAACTAAACATCTCAAGGAGAGGACAAGGTTGACAAAGCTGACAGGAAGAATTAGTGCTTGTGATCACAGTTACAGTCGTGTGGGTGGGTTTCCAGAAGTACTGTGAAGGAGTAGGGAGAAAGGGAGAGAGAGAATCAGACTGACAGAGTACAGGAGAGATAGGTGGAGAGAGAGCTAGATAGAGAGAGAGAGAGAGAGAAAGTTTGGAACAGGGCAGGAGTGAATGATGCAGGAGTTGAGGGAGAAATATACAAAAAAATGTGTAATACTTCAGGGATTGGAAGGGGTGACGCAGAGGGACTGAGGAACAAGGGTGGAATTTGACTGATAGGGAGAGAGTGAAGACTGACAGAGCCAGCAGTGATAGGCAGAGAGAGGCAGTGTGGGGTTAGGCAGGTGTTAGGAAGCCTGTTGCTTATGGTGCACTTGGGGAGGGCAATGAGGAACCATTGGCAGGTGAGGAAGGTGCAGATGAGCACAGAGAGAGAGTGAGGATTCTGGCAGTACAGTGTACACTCTGCAAACTGTAACTCAGGTCCTGGGTGGCAAATGTCCTTTTCACCTGCACATGAAGGTGCAAACAGCCCGTCAGAGACTGGCTAGAATCATAACGGGAGCAAATGGCAGATGTGGATACACAATGGTAATTCATTCTAACACTGTCAATCTATCTTCATTCCAGTCTTAGTATCTAAACGAGGGACCTGTAAAGCTTCCTGCACCTTTTTAAAGTGAAAGTACACTGTCTGTAACAAATGCTCCCAGGACAGGGACAGCACGGGGTTAGATACAGAGTAAAGCTCCCTCTACACTGTCCCCATCAAACGCTCCCAGGTCAGGGACAGCACAGGGTTAGCTACAGAGTAAAGCTCCCTCTACACTGTCCCCATCAAACACTCCCAGGGCAGGGACAGCACAAGGTTAGATACAGAGTAAAGCTCCCTTTGTTTCTTTAAACAGAAAGTCACAAAACATTTAAACAGCCCCCGTGGGAACACTGTAACCAAAGACAAATGAAGGAATCAGAACCACTGTTTGGAGTTTTGAAACATCCCGGCTGGTGTGCGGATGAGCACCATGTACCCCGTCCCTGGGAATCCCGAGCGCAGACACTAACACGAAGGAAGGGTCAACAGTCAGGAACAGTGACTCCCTCCACATCCCTCCACCTGTTCTAGACCTCGGCACAGAGCCACAAGAGCACCCTGTGTATTCAGCCCAGCCACCCCCATCTCTTGCTGAGAGGATGGAGCTGACTCAGAATCAGCCAGATTCAGAATCTTTAAATGATACAATCTAGAAAGAGGCTATTTGGCCCACTGTTCCCATTCTGGCCCTCTGAAAGAGCTATCGTTGAGATTTACTCTTTTTTTTTGTGACAATCTGAAATCTGTGCCCTTCGGTGACTAATCCTTTAGATTTGGACATCCTTTGGGCCAAGGGTTTGGAGATATGAGAAGTCAGTAACAAGTTGCCTATGCTGATTGACAGGGTCTGAACAACTGCAGCCAGAGGAACAATCCAAGCTCCCTGCACAGCTCCTGCCCTCCCAAACCAGCACAGGACAAAGCCCTTCCTACACACACACACACACACACCTGAAGGGTTTCCCTGTCTACAGTCTGATAGGGGTCACTCTGTGAAGGCCTGGGCATGAACAAAATAAATTAACCAACAAATAACCAACCCAACTATTACTCCAAAACCATTCATTCTTTTGAATGACAGTCACAGAGAGCGACAGCACAGGAAACCACCTTCAATCCCCTCCAATCAGAGACAATCATCTAACTTCTCCAATCCCACTTTCCGCAAACTGGCCCAGAGCTCTGTAAGTCTTGAAGAAGGCAGCTCACCCCCCACCTTCTCAAGGGGCAACTAGGGACGGGCCAGCCAGAGACTCTCACATCTCAATAAAAAAATAAAGTGCACCTTGAAACACTTCTTCAATGCGATGAGGGTTTTCTGCCTCTCCCAGCCACACAGGCAGCGACTTCCAGACTCCCACCACCCTCTGGGTGAAAATGTTTTCTCACAGCCCCCCACTGAACCTCTTTCCCTTTTCCTTCAATCTAATAAAGTTAACAAACCTGCTTTTAATCTTCTTTGCTCCAGTCTCTCCACACAAGCCCATCCCTGGTGCCTCGATCTTGTTTGAGATCTTGGAGGTGATTGGTCAGCCCAAGTCCCCTGACTGACTAACCCGTATTCCTCTCCTGAAGACATCAACCCTTTGTTGATGGGTGGTTGGGCAGTGTATCATTCTTCATTTACACAGTGACTGAATGGGGAGGGCTGGTTGACAATGGAAGGCATCACAATTAGATATAGTTCTTCGGGATAAAGGGATCCAGGGACATGGGGAGAAAGCAGGAACAAGGAACTGAATTAGATGATCAACCACGATCGTGTAAAATGGTGGAGTAGGTTGGAAGGGCTGAATGGCCTACTCTTGCTTCTATCTTCTACAATTCAATGTTTCACCTCATCCTGCTTACTACATAATCTCTTCCTGTCCTACAACTGTCTAAAGAATGGCACAATTCTCAAACTCTGGCCTCTTGTCTACTGTTGGTGGCCGTGACCTCAGATGCTCAGATGCAAGTTCTGAAATTATGTTCCTATTCTCTTTGTCTGTTTACTGCACTTGAAGACACTCCCTGTTCTGACAGCCCCACTAACAGACTTGATATCCAATGCAGAAAACGCTGTGTAAAGCAACTTAGGATACCTTGTAACATTAAATGGATATATAAATGCAAGTTGTGGTTCAATGCTGTTCACCACAAGGAGGCTTTAGCTAAAATGTCCACAACGGAATGAGTTAGCAAATGCCTATTGAAAAGATGACAAGATTTTTAAACATCACCCTCTGCCAAGATATAGGTCAGTTTTAGCAACGCAGTAACGAGTGAGATTGTGAGAAATACCTGGGGGTGCTGGGGGCTCTTTCTTGTGGGGATGGTGGAAAAGGTCCAAGTTCACCGTTGGAGGTCTTTTGGGTTTTTGAGGTGGGGCCCCCAGAGTCCATGGAGCGGGCAGGGCTCTCCGTTTAGGGGCATTCGGATCCTTTGGCCTTTCCTCAGTCTCTTGACTCTGCGACTTGTTGAGGAATTGGCTCTGCAGTTTCTGGACATTGCTGGTCCCAGGGGGCGAAGCAGAGGCCTCTTCCTGTTTGGGTTTTGGTGGGAAGTTCTTCAGGCCACTGGGCCTCAGGGGCTCACTCCTGTTCTCGTTGGTTGTGGATGCCTTGTCCTCTCCGCCATGACTGAGAAATCTCCCTCGCTCACTCACGGGTCTGAGTGACTTCACACCAAAGGCCCCATCCCCTCTCCCAGTGCTTGTCTCCTCTTTGCTGACGCCTTCCTTGTTTTCTCTATGTGTGCTGCTGGCTTCATTCCAAGGTTTCAGCCCTGCAGGTGGTTTGGAGAATGCAGGCTTCAAGGCCCTGTCTTCACCCACATTGCCCGAGTGGCTATTTGGGGGCTTTGGGAACTGGGATTTGGGGAAAACCGGCTTAGATTCATGGGAGGTCACGGGATTCAACGGTTTGGAAAATGGAGACTGTTTGGAAAAACCTGGCCGGACTTCATTTTCCTTTTGTGAATCAGCCGAGTCCAGCGTAGGCCTCAGTCCAGTCTGAGGCTTTGGGAAAGGAGCCCTCTCGTCTTTCTCGGCTTTCTGAGCACTGAAGGTATTCAGGGATGGTTTAGCCCCCAAAGTGGACTTTGGGAACACAGGCTTGCAATCATTGGCTTCCTTGTTGAGTCCCTCAAACTGAGCTTTCAAAGCTGATGGTTTGGGAAAAGCTGTCTTCTCCTGGAACGGTTTGGGTGCGGCCTGGTTGGATTTCTCGCTGAAGGAGCCTGTCGCTCTGAGGGTCTGGAACTTGGGAGCGGCGGAGGTTTCGAATCCAGCAGCCTTGCTGGCCACTGAGGACTTGTCCCCTTGGAGTGAGGATTGGGGAGTGAACCTGGCAGGCCGAGAGCCTAGGGAGGATGTCTCCTCCGCAGACTTGTTGCCAAACTTCGCCATCAGAGCCTTCACGTCGGTCTTGCCATCCTACAGAACACGCCAGGAGAAAAAGGAAAACTCGGTGTTAGGTTTGTGTGAGAAGGAGTTTAAGACAAATGAGGTTTTCTTGGTAGCTGCCAAGAGTCTCCCTAATTGGTTCATAGCAAAAGCGTGACATTTTCAGTTTCCTGTCATTGTCGCAACCACCTGACCTGACCTTCCTTTGCTGTGGTCTCAACAAGCTTTGCAACAATAAATGCATTAGCAAGGTGTTTGCATGTAAGCCAGACTTACAGTCAGAGACCACAAGTAAGAGATAGGGGCACTTCCTTCTGTCTACATATCACATTACGAGATCATTAGAGGAACCAGTCAGCAAATTGAAACTATGGGGTGTCACACACTCCACAGCCCAGAGAGGCTCCATTATTTCTGTGACAATCAGGTCTATTCCATGTCTGGGCACATGTGAATGACAGTACAATTAAACCAATAGCACTCAATACTGTAGCTGTGCAGCGATACTCAGGTTAATTGGACACAGGGGCCGTGCTCACATCCAGCAGCAGCACTGTGTTCCAACTTGTTATTTTCATTTATTTGTTCATGGGAGGTGGATCTTTCTGACTGAGCCAGAATTTGATTATCCAAAGGGCAGTTGAAAGTCAACCACTTGGTCCGGATTCACATGTGGATCTCCCCTCTAGGATCATCCTGATTTCACCATCTTCCATAGTGAGATTCAAGCCCATGTCCCTCAAGCATTAGCCTGGGCTTTAGGATTACTAGCCCAGTGACATCCCTGCCTCCCCTAAGTCATTGTCCCTTGAGAAGGTGCTGGTGAGCTGCCTGCTTGAGCTACTGGTGTATGAATAGGAAGGGTTTAGAGGGATATGGGCCAAGTGCTAGCAAATGGGACTAGATTAGGTTGGATAGTTGGTCGGCATGGATGAGTTCATAGAATCATAAAATGCCTATAGTGTGGAAACAGGCCATTTGGCCCAACAAGTTCACAGTGACCCTCTTAAAATTATTCCACCCAGTTGGACCGAAGTAGGTCTACCTGAGCTCTATGTGCTCAGGTAGACCTACAATGCCCTTAGTGTCTTGAACAATATTTATCCTTCAATCAGCATAGAATCCGATTCTCAGGTAATTAATAAGTGACTGTCTGTAGGGAGCTGGCTGTGCACAATTTAGCTTCTGAACTTCCCACATTGCAGAAGTGTTTGCACTTTTCAAAAATACATCTTTGGCCTTCCTGGGTAAGGTGAGAGCGGAAAAATTTAAAAGAGACCTAACAGGCAACTTTTTCACGCAGAGAGTGGTGTGTGTGTGTGAGCTGTCAGAGGAAGTGGTGGAGGCTGGTAGAATTACAACATTTAAAAAGCACATGGATGGGTATATGAATAGAGGGATACTGGCCAAATGCTGGCAAATGGTACTAGATTAATTTAGGATGTCTCTGGTTGGCATAGATGTGTTGGACCGAAGGGTTTATTTCCATGCTGTACATCTCTATGACTCTATAGCTGCAAAGGACTTTGGAATATTTGAGGTGCCATATAAATAGAAATCTGTCTTTCTACTTTTGTGTGTGTTTTCTCCGTGCACTTGTTGCCCCGAGATTTGAACATGGACTATTCAAACTATTTGAGTTCACATTTGGTGCTGTCTCATTCACCGAAGGCAATAGCCCATCCCCCAGATATTGGACAGTCCACATCAGATATGCAACAATACTTAACCACATCCAGGGTTGGTCTGGAATGTGGTGAATGACATTTGCATCACTCAGATACCAGACAATAGCCATCTCCAACGGGAGAGGGTTTAACCATCACTCAGATACCCAATACTTAACCACATCCAGGGTTGGTCTGGAATGTGGTGAATGACATTTGCATCACTCAGATACCAGACAATAGCCATCTCCAACGGGAGAGGGTTTAACCATCACTCAGATACCAGACAATAGCCATCTCCAACGGGAGAGGGTTTAACCATCACTCAGATACCAGACAATAGCCATCTCCAACGGGAGAGGGTTTAACCATCACTCAGATACCAGACAATAGCCATCTCCAACGGGAGAGGGTTTAACCATCACTCAGATACCAGACAATAGCCATCTCCAACGGGAGAGGGTTTAACCATCACTCAGATACCAGACAATAGCCATCTCCAACGGGAGAGGGTTTAACCATCACTCAGATACCAGACAATAGCCATCTCCAAC
>NC_057711.1:1782847-1795049 GCF_004010195.1 Chiloscyllium plagiosum | reverse complement strand
TGTGTGAGTGTGCGTGTGATGCAGTTTGTGTGTGTGTTGCGGTGTGTGTGTATGTATGCGTGAGCCTGTGTGTGTGTGCCTGTGTGTGAGTGCGTGCGTGCGTGTGTTGTGTGTGTTGCGGTGTGTGTGTGTGTCTGTTGCGCTGTGTGCACTAAATAAGGACAATATTGGGCATGCCAGTATGGAAGACGTTCCTCAACATGACCCAGACCCATTCCTGTGGATTGAAGCAGGGACTTTGGAAAGCAGGGGAACATTGTACCCCAACATGGGGCAAGGTTAGGGAGAGGGAAACATTGTACCCCAACATAGGACAGGGTCAGGGAGAGGGGAACACTGTACACCAACAGGGAGCAAGGTCAGGGAGAGGGGAACATTGTACCCCAACATGGGGCAAGGTTAGGGAGAGGGAAACATTGTACCCCAACAGGGGGCAGGGTCAGGGAGAGGGGAACACTGTACCCCAACACAGGGCAGGGTCAGGGAGAGGGGAACACTGTACCCCTGCAGGGGGCAGGGTCAGGGAGAGGGGAACACTGTACCCCAACACAGGGCAGGGTCAGGGAGAGGGGAATACTGTACCCCAACAGGGGGCAGGGTGAGGGAGAGGGGAACACTGTACCCCAGCATGGGGCAGGGTCAGGGAGAGCGGAACACTGTACCCCAGCATGGGGCAGGGTCAGGGAGAGGGGAACACTGCACCCCAACACAGGGCAGGGTCAGGGAGAGGGGAACACTGTACCCCAGCATGGGGCAGGGTCAGGGAGAGCGGAACACTGTACCCCAACAGGGGTCAGGGTCAGGGAGTGTACCCCAGCATGGGGCAGGGTCAGGGAGAGGGGAACACTGTACCCCAACACAGGGCAGGGTCAGGGAGAGGGGAACACTGTACCCCAACAGGGGGCAAGGTCAGGGAGAGGGGGGAAAGAAATCAAGTTTCTTGAAACCAAAGACCTTTGACTGATTTCGATGAGGAGGGGAATTAAAAACGGGAAGAGTGAACGTTGTTTCTCTGAGCATGTTAAACTGTATGCAGAGGCTGGCCCATACTGTGTAACATACAGTCAGAAGGGGAACACTGTACCCCAACAGGGGTCAAGGTCAGGGAGAGAGGAACACTGTACCCCAACAGGGGTCAGGGTCAGGGAGAGGGGAACACTGTACCCCAACAGGGGGCACGGTCAGGGAGAAGGGAACACTGTACCCCAATAGGGGTCAGGGTCAGGGAGAGGGGAACACTGTACCCCAACAGGGGGGAAGGTCAGGGAGAGGGGAACACTGTACCCCAACACAGGGCAGGGTCAGGGAGAGGGGAACACTGTACCCCAGCATGGGGCAAGGTCAGGGAGAGGTGGGAAAGAAATCAAGTCTCTTGAAACCAAAGACCTTTGACTGATTTCAATGAGGAGGGGAATTAAAAACGGGAAGAATGAACGTTGTTTCTCTGAGCATGTTAAACTGTATGCAGAGGCTGGCCCATACTGTGTAACATACAGTCAGAAGGCTGAGCAATCCCCACTGTACTCTAACTGGGAATATGTCCCTCTTATTCAGGCTAAAGCTCCCAGTCACTCACAGCCCTTTCAGATTCCACAAAGCATGCCGACAGAAGACAGGAGTCTTACCTCGACAGAAAAACCCCAGAGAATTTCAGCTACGGACTGAGTATCTGGCCAATAAAGTACACTTGTGGATCACACAGTGTTAAGTCCCTGCACACACACGGTTGGAAGTGCTCACCACCCTGCACTGAGGCAACGAGCGAGTGAGAGACAGCGAGAGAGAGAGAGAGAGAGAGAGAGAGACTCGCTACAGCTCTGCTCAGGCAGTGAGGAAGCAGCAAAGAGGAACAACGACAGGGAAGACTGGCAGGCAGATCCGAACGTCCACACCACTGCATCGTTTCAAGGGGAGGAACGAGCTGGGTGACAAACAATGGGGCAAAAAGCACAGAAATAGATTGAAAAATCGGACTTCGCCTCGAGGCCAGGTGGAGGGAGTCAGAGTTTGGAATAACTGAAGAGTTAATGAACAAATGACACTGAGACTGTAAAACATAGAATGGCATCATTACTCTGTACAAACAGAAGTACCTTCTGAACAGGTTGAGTACAGAAAAACCTTGATTATCCGAACGAGATTGACAGGGAGTATTTTGTTCAGATAACTGGTTGTTCAGATAACTGATAACGTTTTTCACGAGACCATGAGATCTTGTTCGGATAATCCAAAATTCGGATAATTGATGTTCGGATAACCGAGGTTGTTCTGTAGTTGCAAATGGAATTAACTTGGAACATGGACAAATAAAAAAGACTTGAATTTCCTCGCTAACTTTCAAAAGTAAGTTCACCTAAAACTCTGAAGTGTCAGCCCGGTGAATATACGGCACAGGATACCACGCAAATGAGTTAAACGCTAACACAATCGATCCCCAAAGCCTACAGATTGAATCAAAGCTTCTCCTGCCCCTAACCTGGTGGAAAATTATACAGTCATAGAGTCAAAGAGTCATAGAGATGTACAGCACAGAAACAGGCCCTTCAGTCCAACCCATCCATGCCGACCAGATATCCCAATCCAATCTAGTCCCACCCATCAGCACCCGGCCCATATCTCTCTAAACCCTTCCTGTTCATATACCCATCCAGATGCCTTTTAAATGTTGCAATTGTACCAGCCTCCACCACATCCTCTGGCAGCTCATCCCATACATGTACCACCCTCTGTGTGAAAACGTTGCCCCTTGGGTCTCTTTTACATCTTTCTCCTCTCACTCTAGACCTATGCCCTCTAGTTCTGGACTCCCCCGCCCCAGAGAAAAGACTTTGTCTATTTATCCTATCCATGCCCCACATGATTTTATAAATCTCTATAAGGTCATCCCTCAGCTCCAGGGAATACAGAGCTGGAAATGTGTTGCTGGAAAAGCGCAGCAGGTCAGGCAGCATCCAGGGAACAGGAGAATCGACGTTTCGGGCATAAGCCCTTCTGATTCCTGAAGAAGGGCTTATGCCCGAAACGTCGATTCTCTGAGGTGATGCATTTTGGAGGATCAAATTTAGGTAGAAGTTACACTGTAAATGGCAGAACCCTGAGAACATTATCATGTGGATGGATCTGGGTGTGCAGGTCCACAGTTCCATAAACGTGGCCACACAGCTGACCAAGGTGATTGAGAAGGTGTAATGCATGCTTGCCTTCATTGGCCAGGGCATGAAGTACAAGAGTTGGCAAACCATGTCGCAGCGATATACGCCACATTTGGAGTATTGTGTGCAGTTTTGGTTGCACACGACAAGAAGGATGTGAAAACTTTGGAGGGAGTGCAGAAAGGATCACTGGGATGCTGCCTGGTCTCGAGGGCATTGGCAATGAGGAATGGTTAAAAAGACTAGGATTGTTTTCACTGGGAAGATGGCAGCTGAGAGGAGACCTGATAGACGTCTGCAAAATTGAGAAGCAGCGGTAGGGTGGATAGTCTGAGGTTTTTTCCCAGGGTTGAAATTTCAATTAGAAAGGGACGCTGGTTCAAGGTGAGGGGGAAACGTTTAAGGGAGATGTGTGAGGGAAGTTTTTTGCACAGTGTGATAGGTGGCTGGAACGCACGACCAGAAAAGGTGGTGGCAGCATGTACATTGGCGACATTTAAAAAGCATCTGGATGGTTACGTGAATTAGGAGGAAATTGTGGGACATGGACAAAATGTGGGCAGCAGGTTTTTTTTTTAGTTTAGTTAAGGCATGATGATTGGCATGCGCTTGGAGGGCCGAAGGACCTGTTCCTGTGCTGTACTCCCCTTTTTGTGCTTTTGTTCTCATCTCCCCACTGAGTCACTCGGTTCCAGATTTAAATCCCACTCCAGAGTACAGAGACAGTGAGACAGAGAGTGCCGCACTACCAGTGGCAGGTCAGATGTCAGTCTCAGCCTTGCAAACTCCTCGGGTGTTTGTAAAGGATCCCAGGACAAAACAGCATGGCAGCTTATGCATCAACAAACGGAAAAAAAAAGGTACCATCCAGTCATTGCTATTTGTGTGAACTTGCTGTGCATAAATTGGTAATATTTAATAAATCATTGGGTGTGGTTGGCTAGGTGAACATTAATTGCCGATCCCTAGTTACCCCGGAGAAGATGGGGGTGGGTCATCTCCTCGGAGATACAGGAAGAATATTACTCACTGCAGAATTCTCAGTCTGTGGCCTGCTGCTGTAAGTATTTTGGTGGTTCCATCATTAGAACAGGGACTACACATCAGAAAGTACTTCTTTTGTTACAAAACAGTTTTGGGAGTGCAGCGATTGTGAAAAGATCTGTATAAATCTAAATCTATTATTTTGTTTAGAAATTGAGCACTGGCAGCTCAATTTCTAAGCAAAGCCACAAGAGTACATTTCAGAAGTAAACACTATGGGAAACCCAGTTGAAGGGTGAAACTTTGCGTTTGCAGCTTTGCGTGGCTATGAATAGTTCCTTAAATAGGAATCATTCACTTCCTATTAGACTATCTGTCACTAAGGAAACTGGGACTACAACAGGTCAGTGAGAAAATGTAGAATGTGTGGTCAAGGTTAGGATGCATGAGATATAATTGAAATATATATTTATACAAACACCTCAGAGCATTTCCCCATCCTCAATAACAGAAGAGTCCAGTGCAAAACAGTGTGAAAGATAAGGCTGAAATATTCACAGCAGCCTTCAGCCTGAAGTGCCGAGAGGATGATCCATCTTGCTCTCCCTCAGCGGTCCTCAGCATCACAGACACCAGTCTTCAACCAATTGGATCCACTCAAGGTAAGGTTGGGTACCTCAAAGGTATCTACCCAGCAATGTGGAATATTGCCCAGGTATGTCCTCTCCCAACAGGATAGAGGAGTGGAGCTTCCCAGGAGTTGGTATTGGGACCCGTTCTTTTCCTAATATATATTAATGATATGATATTCAGGGAGCAATTTTAAAGTTTGTGGATGATATGAAACTTAGCAGAATTGTAACCTGTGAGGGGGCAGTGTGGAGCTCCAAAAGAACATTGACAACTTAGTGGAGTGAGTGGGTAGGTGACAGACGAGGCTCAATGCTGTGCAGTGTGAAGTGATGCACTTTGCTCATTGAAGAATAATATAAAAAAAAGGGGGTACAATTCTAAAGGGAAGGCAGGAGCAGAGAGAGTTGAGCGTATATGTGCACAGATCATTGATGGTAGTAGGACAGTTGGAGAGCAGTGAATAAAGCACACAGTGTCCTCAGCTTTATTAATAGGGACAGAGAGTACAAGAGCGAGGAGGTGATGGTGAACTTGTACGAGACACTTGTTACATTTCAGCTGGAGGATTGTGTACCGTTGTGGGGGCCATGTTACAGGAATGATCTGAATGCATTGGAATGAGAATGGAGGTAATTTTCAAGAATCGTTCCAGCAATGAGAAACTTGAGCGATGAGGATAGATTGAAGAAGTTAGGTGTGTTCTCCTTGGAGAGGGGAGATCTGATAGAGGTTTCCAAAATCATGAGTGGGGGCTGGACAGAATAGAATAGAATATCCTTTATTGTCAACGTATTCAAGTACAGAAGTACAGGAGGTGTGAAAGGTTTACAATGTCACCTCTCACGCTGTCATCTCAGGTACAAATCTTAGATACAAAAAGACAAATAAAGAAAATAAGTTGCATTACCTTACAGTGATTTATAGTATAAGGCATTCTTAAAAGGATAAACTTTACAGTCTCATAAACAAATTACAGATAATCATTACATTGCAGTATGGATTGGGAGAAGCTGTAGGAGGATCAATACAAGAGGACACAGATTAGAAATAATTTGCAAACAAAGCAAATGAAATGTGCATAGTGAGTATTCAGACCATGAAAGTCACTGCCTGAAAATGGGATGGAGGCGGGTTCAATTCAGACATTCAGGACAGGCATTGGACGATTATTTAAGTGGGGAATGATGTGTAAGTTGTGGGGAAAAGGCAGGAGAATTGCAATTAGTTGTGATGTTCAGTCAGTGCAGAAACGATGGGCTGTAAGTCCTCCATCTACACTGTCACCTTCTGTGGTACCGCCCCATCAGCCTACTCTCCATCCTCAGTAACGTGATGGAAGGGGTCAGTAACAGTGCTATCAAGCAGCACCTGCTCAGCAATAACCTGCTCAGTGACACCCAGTTTGGGTTCCCCCAGGGTCACTCAGCTCCTGACCTCATTACAGCCTTGGGTCAAACATGGACAAAAGAGCTGAATCCCAGAGGGGAGGGGAGAGGACAGCTCTTGATATCAAGGCTGTATTTGACCGAGTGTGGCATCCTGGCAAAACTGGAATCAATGGGTATCGGGGGGCAAACTCTCCGCTGGTTGGAGCCATCCCTGGCACAGAGGAAGGTGGTTGGGGTTGTTCGAGGTCAGTCATCTCAGCTCCAGGACAGCTCTGCAGGAGTTCCTCAGAGTAGTGCCCTAGACCCAACCATCTTCAGCTGCTTCATGCAAGAGAAAATGAGGACTGCAGATGCTGGAGATCAGAGTCAAAAAGTGTGGTGCTGGAAAAGCACAGCCAGTCAGGCAGCATCCGAGGATCAGGAGAGTCAACATTCTGAACATAAGCTCTTCATTAGGATCAGACCGGCTGTGCTTTTCCAGCATCACACTTTTTGACTCTTCAGCTGCTTCTTCAATGACCTTCTCTCCATCATAAGGTCAGAAGTGGGGATGTTCACCAATTATTGCATAAAGTTCAGCAACATTCGCAGCTTCTCAGATACTGAAGCAGTCCATGGCCAAATGCAGCACAAACTGGACAACAGTCACTCTTGGTTTGATGAGTGGCAAGTGATAGTCGCATCATAAACATGCCAGGCAATGACCATTTCTAACATGGGAGGATGTAACCATTGTCCCTTGGCATTCAGTGAATGCCCCGCTATCAACATCCCTGGGGTTACCATTGACCAGAAACTGAATAAACTGGCCACACAAATGCAGTGCCTACAAGAGTAGGTCGGATTAGGTAGGTAGTAAATTCAAATCAAACTGGAATCAAAAGTCTAATAATGAACGTGTAACCACTGTCAAATGCTATTAAAACTAATGTGGTTCACTGATGACCTTCAGGGAAGGAGATCTGCCATTCTTACCTCGTCTGGCCCATAGGTGACTCCAGACCCACAGCAATGATGTGACTCTTAACTCTATACTATGCTCTTGGGCAGTTCAGTAATAAGGTAAAGTTGCTGTAGTCCCAGAGCATCATGGGGCTGCTCTCATTAGAGAGAGAGACGATTGGTGGTGGTTTAACCTGAGGGTCACCATACCTCAGGCAAGTGGAGAGGTTGAGAAGGAGAGATCCTTATACACAGAGGCTGATATTCTCTATGACAGAAACATATCAAACTGGAGCAGGAGTAGGCCATTCAGCCCTTCAGGCCTGCATCACCATTCAATATGATCATGCGTGATCATCAACTCAGTCCCCCATCCTGCTGTCTCCCCATACCCTTTGACCCCTTTAGCCCTCAAACCTTTATCTAACTCCTTCTTGAAAACATTCAATATTTTGGCCTCAACAGGCTCCACACTCACTGGGTGAAGTTAAAAACCACACAACGCCAGGTTATAGTCCAACAGGTTTATTTGGAAGCACTAGCTTTCGGAGTGTCGCTCCTTTCTCAGGTAGCTGTGGAGCAGGATCATAAGATACATCTCAGTGTCATGTGTGCATGTTTGCACTGCGATCTTTTGCTATAATTTCTGTGTCTTATGATCCTGCCCCACTAGCTACCTGATGAAGGAGCAGTGCTCCACAAGCTTGTACTTCCCAATTAAACCTGTTGGACTATAATCTGGTGTTGTGTGATTTTTAACTTTGTCCATCCCAGTCCAACACCAGCACCTCCACATCATCTCTGGGTGAAGACATTTCTCCACATCTCAGTCCTCAATGGTTTACCCATCTTTAAAGTGTGACCCTGTGATTCAGGGCTCCCTAGTCATTGGGACCATCCTTCCTGTCTTTACCTTATCTAGCCCAGTGAGAATTTTATGTTTCTATGAGATCTCTGTCATTCGTCTAAACCCCACTGAGTGTTGTGGAATCAAAGGCTTTTAGGGAGTGGGAAAGAATGTGGATTTGAGGTGACAATCAACTGAGTCAGGGACTTTCTGAATAGTGGAAAAAGCTTTAAAAAGCTCTCATTCGAGCACAGTTCATTACACTGTACACAAGGGCTGCTATTCTTTATAATATACACATGGACTGCTGTTCTCCACAATATACAGAGGGACTAATGTTCTTTTTAATATACACGGGGCTGCAGTTCTTTATAATATAAAGGATCTCTATTCTTTAGAATATGTATAGGGGCTACTGTTGTCTATATTATATACAGGAACTGCTATTCTGTATTTTATACACAGGGGCTACCATTCTCTATAATATACACAGAGAGGCTGAATAGGCTGGGGCTGTTTTCCCTGGAGTGTAGGAGGCTGAGGGGGTAACCTTATAGAGTTTTATAAAATCACGGGGCTGCAGTTCTTTATAATATAAAGGATCTCTATTCTTTAGAATATGTATAGGGGCTACTGTTGTCTATATTATATACAGGAACTGCTATTCTGTACCATATACATATATATATAGGGACTGCTATTCTGTATTTTATACACAGGGGCTACCATTCTCTATAATATACACAGAGAGGCTGAATAGGCTGGGGCTGTTTTCCGTGGAGTGTAGGAGGCTGAGGGGGTAACCTTATAGAGTTTTATAAAATCATGAGTGGCATGAATAGGATAAATAAACAAGATCTTTTCCCTGGGGTGCAGGAGTCCAGAACCAGAGGGCATAGGTTTAGGGTGAGAGGGGAAAGATATAAAAGGGAGTTAAAGCACAACTTTTTCATGCAGAGGGTGGTGTGTGTATGGAATGAACTTCCAGAGAAGGTTTTGGAGGCTGGTACAATTATAACATTTAAAAGGTGTCTGGATGGGTACATGAATAGGAAGAGTTTAGAGGGATATGGCAAATGGGACAAGGTCAGTTTAGGATATCTGATCGGCATGGACAAGTTGGACCAAATAGTCTGTTTCTGCGCTGTGCATCTCTATGTTATTGTCTAAATATAAAGAGGGACTGCTATTCTCCATAATATAAAGAGGAACTGATATTCTCACAATATACTCAGGGACTGCTGTTCTCTATAATAGACACAGGGACTGCTATTCTCTATATTAGACACAGAGACTGCTATTCTCCATATTATACGCAGGGACTGCTATTCTCTATAATAGACACAGAGACTGCTATTCTCCATAATATACACAGTGACTGCTTTTCTCTATAAAATACACAGGGACTGCTGTTCTCTATAAAATGCACAGGGATTGTTATTCTCTCTATATACACAGGAACTGCTTTTCTGCATAGTATACAGAAGAACTGCTATTCTCTATATACACACAGGGACTGCTGTTCTCTATAATATACACAGAGACTGCTATTCTCTATAATATAAACAGGGACTACTATTCTGTATAATATACACAGGGACTGCTATTCTGTATCATATACACAGGGACTGTTATTCTCTATAATATAAACAGGGACTGCTATTCTCTATAATATAAACAGGGACTGCTATTCTCTATAATACACACAGGGACTGCTATTCTCTATAATATAAACAGAGGAGGTGCTGTTTCTGTAGTTTACACAGGGATGGCTATTCTCTACTATATGCACAGGGCTTGTGATTCTCTATAATATAGACAGGGAGTGCTGTTCTGTGTAACACACATAGGGGCTGCTATTCTTTGTAAATACATGGCACAGTGGCTCAGTGATTGGCACTCCACCCTTGGGTGACTGTCTTGAGTTTGCACACTCTCTCTGTGTCTGGGTGGGTTTCCTCCCACCGTCCAAAGATGTACAGGTTAGGGTAGAATGGCCATGCTAAATTGTCCATCGTGTCGAGGCATGAGCAGGCTGGGTGAGTTAGCCATGGAGAATGCAGGTGTGTGGGTATGGTGGGATGCTCTTTGGAGGATCAGTGTGAACTCAATGGGCCAAATGGCCTGCTTCCACAGTGTAAGGATTCTATTATACTCTGTAAACACAGACAAGGGCTGGTATTCTCTAAGTGCATCACCCCATATTTATCTGGATTGAACTCCTTTGGCTACTGATCCGCCTATATATAAGTCTATTCGCCTCACCATTTACTAACCTACCAACTTTTATATCATCAGCGAATTTAATGATCAAACTTCCTACATCCAAGTCTAAATCATTTATATTAACACAAACAGCAAGGGCCCCAACTCAGCTTCCTGTGGTTTGCCACTGCTTGCAGGCTTCCCATCAGGCAAAACACCCCTCAACCATCACCCTCTGTTTCCTGCCTCTCAGCTAATTCTGATCCTAATTAGTCAATTTGCCCTGGATCTCATTAGATTTTACCTTCACTATCAGTCTCCTGTTTGGGATCACATCAAAAACCTTACTGAGGCCCAAGTAGACAATGTCAAAATCAATGCCCTCATCTGCACGCGTCGGTCACCTCTTCAAATAATCCAATTAAGTTGGTCAGACATGATCTCCCCTTAACAAAACCATGCTGACTGTTCTTGATTAATCCCTGCCTCTCCAAATGCAATTTTTCTCTGTCCCTCAGAATTGCTTCCAATTGTTACTGAGGTTAGACTGATTGGCCTGAACTTTCCCGGTTTATCCCGATATCCCCTGTTTTCTTCTTGAATGACTGTACTGCTTTGTGGGAGTACTGTTGAGAATTCCCAGGGCAACTCTCTTCCGACTGTATCCCACTGCGTCGTCACCTCTGCTGGGTCTGTCCTGTCGGTGTGACAGGTCATCTCCAGGGATGGTGGTGTCTGGGACATTGTTTATAAGGTATGAGTCAGTGAGCATCACTGTGTCAGTCTGTGAGACAGCTGTCCCAATACTGGCACGCGCCCCCAGATGTTAGTGAGGAAGACCCTGCAGATTTGACAGGGCTGTTTTTGCCGTTGCCTTTTCTGGTACCTAAGTCAATGACTTCATCTGGTTTCATTTCTTTGTTGAAAATTTGTAGCGATTGATATAACTGAATATCTCGCATGGCAGTTTGAGAGGACAGGTTCGGGTCATCTGCATTGCTGTGGGTCAGGAGTCACATGGAGGCCAGGCCAGGTGGGGATGATAGATTTCCTTCCCAAAGAGGCAGACGTGAACCAGTTGGGATTTTACAACAATCGATGAGGTTTTCATGTCTTAATTTTTATTGTATTCAAATTCTGCCATCTATTGGAGCAATTTCTGAGTGCCTGTCCTCACAGATATTACCTGTAAGCAGCAACAATACCACTGCCTCCCCTATCATATAAACAGGGACTGCTATTCTCTATAATATACACAGGGACTGCTACTCTGTATAATATACACAGGGATTACTATTCTGTTAGCGAGTTTTGAGAAGAGTTGTAGCTCAGGTTGAGGTTCTGGATGTAGGTTTGCTCGCTGAGCTGGAAGGTTCGTTTTCAGATGTTTCGTCACCCTACTAGGTAATATCATCAGTGAGCCTCCGGATAAAGCACTGGTGGCATGGTCCACTTTCTATTTATGTGTTTAGGTTTCCTTGGATTGGTGATGCCATTTCCCATGTCATTTCCTGTTCTTTTTCTCAGTGGGTAGTAAATGGGATCCAAGTCAATGTGTTTAGAACATAGAATATAGAACAATACAGCGCAGAACAGGCCCTTCGGCCCTCGATGTTGCGCCGAACTGTCAACTATTCTCAGCTTGTCCTCCTACACTATCCCTGCTAGCTAGCTTTCTGCCAGTTTGTCCAATGTAGTGTTTGTTACAGTTCTTGCATGGTATTTTGTAAATGACATTAGTTTTGCTTGTTGTCTGTGTAGGATCTTTCAAGTTCATTAGCTGCTATTTTAGTGTGTTGGTGGGTTTGTGGGTCTGAGTAGTCTGGCCGTCATTTCCAAGATGGGCGGCACGGTGGCACAGTGGTTAGCACTGCTGCTTCACAGCGCCAGAGACCCGGATTCAGTTCCCGCCTCAGGCGACTGACTGTGTGGAGTTTGCACGTTCTCCCCGTGTCTGCGTGGGTTTCCTCCGGGTGCTCCGGTTTCCTCCCACAGTCCAAAGATGTGCAGGGTCAGGTGAATTGGCCATACTAAATTGCCCGTAGTGTTAG
>NC_057711.1:1775685-1782657 GCF_004010195.1 Chiloscyllium plagiosum | reverse complement strand
GTATTTTGTAAATGACATTAGTTTTGCTTGTTGTCTGTGTAGGATCTTTCAAGTTCATTAGCTGCTGTTTTAGTGTGTTAGTGGGTTTGTGGGCTACCATGATGCCAAGGGGCCTGAGTAGTCTGGCCGTCATTTCCAAGATGTTTTTGAAGTAGGGGAGAGTGGCTAGGATTTCTGGATGTGTTTTGTCTGCTTGTTGGGTTTTGATGCTAAGAAATCGGCAGACTGTGTTCATTGGGTGTGAACAGGAAATTACATCACCAACCCAAGGAAAACGCATAAACAAAAAGTAAGCCAGGCCACCAGTGCCTCATCCAGAGGCTCACTGATGATTTTACCTACCTATGGTGATGAAATGTCTGAAAATGAACCTTCCAGCTCAGCGAGCAAATCTACGTCCACTGCTATTCTGTATAATGTACACAGGGACTGCTATTCTCTATAGTATACACAGGGACTGCTATTCTCTATAACATACACGGGCGCTGCTATTCTGTACAATATACACAGGGACAGTTGTTCTCTATAATATACACAGGGACAGTGATTCTGAATAATATACACAGGCACTGTAATTCTCTATGATATACACAGGGACAGCTATTCTGTATAATACACATAGGCACTGCTATTCTCTATAATATACACAGGGACTGCTGTTCTCTATAATATACACAGGGACTAATATTCTCTACAATACACACAGGGACTGCTATTCTGTACAATATACACAGGGACTAATATTCTCTACAATACACACAGGGACTGCTATTCTGTACAATATACACAGACACTATAATTCTCTATAACATATACAGGCACTGTAATTCTCTATAATATACACAGGGACTGCTAATCTACAATATACACAGATACTGCTTTGTCTATATCATACACAGGGACTGCTGCTCTCTATAAGACACACAAGGCCTGTGATTCTGTATAATTTAGACAGGGACTGCCTTTCTGTATAATATACATTGGGACTGCTATTCTCTGCATTGTACACTGGGACTGCTATTCTCTGTAATATACACAGGGACTGCTCTTCTCTATAATATACACAGGGACTACTATTCTCTATAGTATACACAGGGACTGCTATTCCCTATAATATACATGGGGCTGCTGTTCTTTGTAATACACACAGGGACTGCTATTCTCTATAATATACACAGGGACTGCTATTCTCTATAATACATATAGGGACTGCTATTCTCTATAATATACACTGGGACTGCTGTTCTCTATAATATACACAGGGACTGCTATTCTGTATAATACATATAGGGACTGCTATTCTCTATAATCTACACAGGGACTGCTGTTCTCTATAATATACACAGGGACTGCTATTCCCTATAATATAAACGGGGACTGTAATTCTCTATAGTAAACATCGGGACTGCTATTCTCTATAATATATATGGGGCAGCTATTCTATATAATATACACAGGGACTGCTGTTCTCTACAATATGCACACGGACTGTTATTCCCTGTAATAGACACAGAGACTGACTCACTGCGCTTTTCCAGCAACACATTTTTCAGCTTTGATCTCCAGCATCTGCAGTCCTCACTTTCTCCTCGTTGATTTTAACCGACTGTGAATCCTTTTGCAAGGATACCTTCCTTGAAAAAGCTCTCTTCCTCCATCTCACCTTAACCATCTCCCACCTATCGCATTCACAACACCCCTCCCCCAAGTCCCTCCTCCCTACCTTTTTCTGTAATGTAGACAGGGATTGTTATTCTGTATAACATACACAGGGACTGTTCTTCTCTATAATACATACAGGGACTGCTATTCTCTATAATATACACAGGGCTACTGTTCTGTATAAGACACACAGGGACTGCTATTCTGTATAATGTACACAGGGACTGCTATTCTCTGTAATATACACAGGGACTGCTAATCTATATAAAATAGAGAGGGACTGTGATTCTGCATAACATACACAGGGACTGCTGTTCTCTGTAATGTAGACAGGGATTGCTATTCTGTATAACATACACAGCGACTGCTATTCTGTATAATGTACACAGGGACTGCTATTCTCTATAATATACACAGGGACTGCTATTCTGTATAATGTACACAGGGACTGCTAATCTGTATAAAATAGAGAGGGACTGTGATTCTGCATAACATACACAAGGTCTGCCGATCTCTGTAATGTAGACAGGGATTGTTATTCTGTATAACATACACAGGGACTGTTCTTCTCTATAATACATACAGGGACTGCTATTCTGTATAATATACACAGGGACTGCTATTCTCTATAATATACACAGGGGCTGCTGTTCTCTATAATATACACAGGGACTGCTGTTCTCTATAATATACACAAGGACTGCTATTCTCTATAATATACACAGGGCTACTGTTCTGTATAAGACACACACGGACTGCTATTCTGTATAATGTACACAGGGAATGCTGTTCTCCATAATATGGACAGGGACTGCTATTCTGTATAAAATAGAGAGGGACTGTGATTCTGTATAATAATACACAGGGACTGCTGTTCTCTATAATATACATCGGGACTGCTATTCTCTATAACATACATGAGGCAGCTATTCTATATAATACATAGAAGGACTGCTATTCTCAATAATATGCTTGGGGGCTGTGATTCTGTATAATGTACGCAGGGAATGCTGTTCTCCATAATGTAGACAGGGACTGCTATTCTGTATAAAATACAGAGGGACTGTGATTCTGTATAATAATACATACAGGGACATATATTCTCTATAATATATTTGGGGACGGCTATTCCCTATAATATAAACAGGGACTGTAATTCTTTATAGTAAACATCGGGACTGCTATTCTCTATAATATACATGGGGCTGCTATTCTATATAATATACACAGGGACTGCTGTTCTCTATAATATGCACAAGGACTGTTATTCCCTATAACATACACAGGGACTGCTGTTCCCTATAATATACACAGGGACTGCAATTCTCTATGATATACACAGGGATTGCTTTTCTCTATAATATAAACAGGGACTGCTGTTCTCTATAATATGCACACGGACTGTTATTCCCTGTAATAGATACAGAGACTGTTATTCCCAATAATATACACAGGGACTGCTGTTCTCTATTATATACACAGGGACTGCTATTCTGTATAATATACACAGGGACTGCTATTCTCTATAATCTACACAGGGACTGCTGTTCTCTATAATACACACAGGGCCTGCTAATCTGTATAATATACACAGGAAGTCTGATTCTGTATAATGTACACAGGGACTGTGATTCTCTATAATATACAAAGGGACTGCTATTCTCTATAATATAGACAGGGACTGCAGTTCTCTATAATATCCTCAGGGATGGCTCTTCTGTATAATATACACAGGGACTGGTAGTCTGTTTAATATATACAGGGACTGCTATTATGTATACTATATACAGGGACTGTGATTGTGTATAATACACACAGAGTCTGTGATTCCGTATACTATATACAGGGACTGCTATTCTGTACAATATACACAGAGACTGCTATTCTCTATAATATGCATAGTGACTGTGGTTCTCCATAATGTACACAAGACTGCTATTCTGTATAATATACACAGAGCCAGTGATTCTGTATAGTATATACTGGCACTGTGATTCTGTATAATATAAACAGGGACTGCTATTCCCTATAATACACACAGGGCGTGCTATTCCCTATAAATACACAGGGACGCCTTTCTCTATATTCTACATAGGGACTGTTGTTGTGTATAATATGCACAGGGACTATGATTGTGCATAATGTATACAGGCACTGTGATTGTGCATAATATATACAGAGACTGTGATTCTGTATAATACACACAGGGACTCCTATTCTCTAGAATATACACAGGGACTGCTATTCTGTATAATATACACAGGGGCTGCTATTCTGTACAATATATACAGGGAGTGCGATTCTGTATAATATACACAGGGAGTGTGATTCTGTATAATATATACAGGGACTGCTATTCTGTATAATATACACGGAGTGTGATTCTCTATAATATACACAAGGACTGCTATTCTCGATAATATATATAGGCACTGCTATTCTGTATAATATACACATGGACAGCTATTTTGTATAATTTACATAGGGAGTGTGATTCTGTATAATATATACAGGGACTGCTATTCTGCATAATATACACAGGGAGTGTGATTCTCTTTAATATACATAGGCACTGCTATTCTCTATAATATACATAGGCACTGCTATTCTGTATAATATACACAGGGACAGCTATTCTGTATAATATACACATGGAGTGTGATTCTGTCTAATATACACAGGGACAGCTATTCTGTATAATTTACACAAGGAGTGTGATTCTCTATAATATACACAGGGACTGCTATTCTGTATAATATACACATGGAGTGTGATTCTGTCTAATATACACAGGGACTGCTATTCAGTATAATAAACACAGGGGCTGCTATTCTGTACAATATGTACAGGGAGTGTGATTCTGTATAATATATACAGGGACTGCTAATCTGTATAATATACACAGGGATTGTGATTCTCTATAATATACACAGGGACTGCTATTCTCTATAATATACACAGGGACTGCTATTCTGTATAATATACACAGGGACAGCTATTCTGTATAATTTACACAGGGAGTGTGATTCTGTATAATATACAGAGGGACTGCTATTCTGTATAATATACACAGGGAGTGTGATTCTGTATAATATACACACAGGGACTGCTATTCCATATAATATACACAGGGAGTGTGATTCTGTATAAAATACACAGGGACTGCTATTCTGTATAATATACACAGGACCTGTGATTCTAAATAATATATATAGGGATTGTGATTCTGTATAATGGACACACAGACTGCTATTCTCTATAATGTGCACAGAGACTGTTGTTCTCTATGATAGACAGAAGCACAGTTGTTCTCTATAAAATACACAGGGCCTGCTATTCTCTATAATATATACAGAGACTCCTCTTCTCTATAATATACACAGGGACTGCTTTTCTTGATAAGAGACACAGGGACTGTGATTCTCTATAATATAGACAGGGACTGCTCTTTGCCTTATACATAGGGATTGCTGTTCTCTACAATATACACGGAGACTGCTGTACTCTGTAATATACAGAGGGGCTGCTGTTCTGTATAATATACACAAGGACTGGTATTCTATATAACACTTGGTTAGAGATATAAAACCTACATATGCTGGAATGCAAGGTAGACCAGCAGGAGGCTGGAAGAACACAGCCAGCCAGGCATCATCAGGAGGTGGTGAAGCCAATACTTGGTGTCTAACTCTTCTTCAGAACCTAAAGGTGTCTGGCTTGCTGTGTTCTTCCAGAGTCCTGTTTATCTGATCTGTATAATGTGAACATTTATTGCTATTCATTATATATAAAAAAACACAGGGACTGCTATTTTCTGTACTGTACACAGAGCTGCTATTCTCTTTAATACACACAGGGCATACTTGTCTCCATATAAAAAAAACAGAGAACACTATTCTCAGTATGCACAGGGGCTTTTAAAAATAAACGTAGAACATAGAACATTAGAGTGCAGTACAGGCCATTTGACCCTCGATCATGTGCTGATCTGTGGAACCAATCTGAAGCCCATCTATCCTACACTATTCCATTTTCATGCATGTGTTTGTCCAATGTATAGATACAGCAGCAAATCATCAGTAGGAATTATTTAATGGATGTTGCTGTCTAAGCCATCATCCACAGTTCGACAGAGACGCAAGGGTGCTGGAAGAAGACTCATGCACAGCACAAACACCAATAGGTTCTACACAGCCGCAGTGGAGATTACATCAATAAAGCAACAGATCTTGAAATAACTCCGTAGCGGCCGGTATCTTGTCATCACTCACCCTTTATTTGCACATGCACAGTACATGACAGTGACCCAGTTAACTCAGAGGCAGCCCCTTGAGTGAGCAGAACCCCTGACACTCCAGTTCCAATCTGTCAGCCAGGGCTCCCTGTTTGGATCAGGTTAACAGCCCCAATCAAGGAACTCCGATTCGACGCGGTCCACCTCATTACAATCACTATGGAGCTGAGGAATGGGAGCAGTTTAGAATTCAGCAAAGAACACAGGGATTGATTAAGAAAAGCAAGATAAATTCTAAGAATAAGCATGTAGGAAACATAAACATTGACTGTAAAAGTTTTGAAAAGTTTGTGAAGAGAAAAAGATTAGTGAAGAAAAATGTGGGTTCCTTACAATCAGAAACAGTGGAATTCACTACCACAGAAAGCAATTGAGGCTAAAGCATCGAATGATTTCAAGAAGGAGTCGGATATAGTAGTTGGGGCTAAAAGGATCAAAGGATATGGGGAAAAGCAGGAACAGGCTATTGAGTTGGATGACCAGCCATGATCATAATGAATGGCAGAGCAGGATCAAGGGGCCGAATGGCCTCCTCCTGCTCCTATTCCCTATGTTACTATTCTCTATAATCTAGCCAGGGATTGGTTCACTAATGTCCTTCAGGGAAGGAAATCTGCTGTCCTTACCTGATCTGGCCTACATGTGACTCCAGACTCACAGCATTACGGACACTCTTAACTGCCCCCTGTAATGGCCAATCAAGCCACACAGAGGCAATTAGGTATGGAGACAAATCCCAGTTTTGTCAGTGGTGCCCACATCCCTTTACCACCTCTGCCTCCCCACCCAAGCGAATATTAATTGTCACATGGGAAATGCTCAAAGCAATGACAGCTGAGAATGATCCCTGCAGAGAGAGACAGAAAAATAGAGCAATAGAGCAAAAGAGAGAGTAGGAGGGAGCAGGAAAGATAAAAGGAGAAACAGGAGAGATTGATACAGTGAGACAGACTGACAGAGAGAGAGAGATACATAGAGTGTGTGTGTGTGAGAGAGAGAGATAAAGAGAGAGAGTG
>NC_057711.1:1767998-1775157 GCF_004010195.1 Chiloscyllium plagiosum | reverse complement strand
TTCTGGCTTGCATTGACTGTAACTTCCTCTGTTCCATGAGTACTGTAATGAATAATTGGAAGAAAACCTCTGCTATATGAGATTATCAGCAAGTGATTTTGATTATGCAGCCATAATGCAGTCTTGCTTCTTGGATTCCAATCTCCGTGTTATATTGCTTTCACTGCATTTTATTCAGTGTCACGGTAGTTGGAGCGATGGGGTTGTAGAGGGAAATAAATGATTGGTATTGTATGCCTAACAAATTCTTATTTTTATTTCCAGTTACCCGCAATGGGTTCCAGAAGATGTACCATCCACAAGGTAGTTCAGACTGCTTTCTATGATTGCCAATCTGGGTGGTGTGTGAAGAGCTCATTCCATGAAGTATTATTGGAATGCAAGAGTGTCTATTGTTTTTTCTTTATCACAAAAGCATGTTTCACTCAAAAGTACCAAAATACAGCAACATTTAGAAGTTCTTCTCAACATCGTGCTGGTTACCTACATGGAACATACAGCACAGAAACAGCCCATTTGGCTTAACCAGTCCATGCCAGTATTTATGCTCCACCTGAACTTCCTCAAATATTCTGTTTCAGCTGTGCAGGTTCATGGTGGGTCTTCATATGTGGAATAGCATGCTTCCAGTTCTGGAAGTTGCTGTCACGTGTGGATCTCAGAGATCCGGACAGCAGCAGGAAAGATTAGTGGTGAACGTAGGCCCCTCCTGTCTACGCTCATTTAATCTTGCCATGTAGTACTCTACTGTATTTCTCTGCAAGCTTGGCTAGCCTCTCCTGAAATCCCTGAACACTATTTGTTTCATCCTTCGTATTGATATTATAGTTTCTCTCCACACTGTGGTGAAGATGTTTCTTCTTAATTCTCTTTTGGATCTCTTCATGGCTATCTGCTATTAATGGTCTCTTCCCTCCAGATAGTAACTTTCTCTCTCCTTGTTTTTAAAGTTCTATTATTAGGTTGTTCCTCGGTATGAAGCTTGTATACTAGTTTTAAAAATCAGATTAACAGTAAGTTTAATTATACACAAAACAATCTAAGTGCAAATTTAAGATCTTCTGACATATAACTGAGTTCTGATCTTGTTGCTTTGCGCATTATTCTGCATTCATCCTTTTAAGTTTAATTTCCTATAACTTTGCCATTAGTTACTCAAGAGTTAGTTGCATCAATTGATTGTTAAATTGAACCTACTTGCATATTAATGCTGATCTTCATGTGGTTTGCATTTAGGAGCAATCCATCTGCACAACAGACCAATATTGCACCGGATGCTGCTTCTGCACTCCTTGCAGCTATCAGACAACTGGATGCAATGGACCCTCACGGAGGTTGGGATAAAATGATTTTGTGTGCTGATTACGCAGATAAATAAGAATTTTTTTCTTGTGTATGCTCATTCCCTTGCTTACAGTTCTATAACTGTTTTACGTGCAAACGTACAGATATCAAGTCCCCAGTAACAGTGAATAGTCTGCCATTATGTGCATAAAGGTTGATCTGGTGGTGACGACTATCACAGATTAGGTTTGAATACCTCCCTGGGCATTTTCTTTTCTTCACAAAATTATTTCTTTAAAAAAGCTACATACATCATTAATTTTGAAATTCTTAGGTTTACAGTGAAACATTTTTTTTAATCACACATTAAATGTGAATATATAGTGAAGATTCCATTACCCAGATCAGTATCAGTAGAAATTGGGCTTCAAGTTGGGTCACATCATTACTGAATTTCCACTTTGAACAGCCACAAGATTAGCAAAAGTTACTGATAAAGTTGATTTTGTGCCAATGTTTTGGTATTATTTGGATTTGTAGCTTTTTATTATGTATAGTAAATAGATATATTTGCATTTTCCACAATGTTCATTGTGAATGCATGGAATGCGTTGCCAATGGTAGTGGTGGAAGCAGAGTCATTAGGGACATTTAAGTGACTGCTGGGCAGGCACATGGAGAGCGGAAAGTTGAGGGGTGCGTAGGTTAAGTTATTTTTTACATTAGGATTAAACCTCGGCACAACATCGTGGGCCAAAGGGCCTGTTCTGTGCCATACTTTTCTATGTTCTATGTTCTATGTTCTAGAGAGAGACAGAGAGAGAGATGAAGAGAGATGGAGTGAGAGAGAGAGAGAGAGAGACTAACTACGTTGGAGATGGGCAGTCTGAAAGAAGAAGCCATCAATCATACAAACAAGGAACAGGAGTGAGCCATACTCCCCTCAAGCCTACTCCACTCTGGACTGATGTGTGAAGTTGGGCACTGCTGAGAAAAACATTTCTTCATCTTGCAGTCTTCCCTTAATGTTGCTATTTTTGCAAAATCTCCTGATGGATGGTAAACCAACAACTTCGACTAAAACGTGTCTTTTTTTTAGCAGTACTCAAGCGCCTGTTGATTTCAGTGGAATCCAGAGCAGTCAGGTCAGCTATAGTCTGATGGAGTGGCAGAGCAGGACTAGATGGGCGGAGTGGCCTCCTACTCCAAACTTTGCAGATCAATAAGATCCTGGGCAGATTGGACTGTGGCCTCAACTCCACATTCCCGATCATTCCTGATATCCCCTGATGGGAGAAAGTGAGGACTGCAAGTGCTCAAGATTGGAGTCAAAATGTGTGACGCTGGAAAAGCGCAGTCGGTCAGGCAGCATCCGAGGAGCAGGAAAATCGATATTTCGAGCATTAGCTCTTCATCGGGAATGTGGGTTTGGAAGGTGCAGTCTGGGGATCTTTGGATCTCCTGCTTCTCGGCCGCTGCCTGACTGACTGCGCTTTTCCAGCGTCGCACTTTTTGACTCCAATCTTTCCAGCACTACACCTTTCGATATCCCCTGATGCCCTTGTACATGAGGAACCTGTCCACCTCTGTGTGAAAAGACCGGAGCCCTCCATTCTCTGGGGAAGAGAGTTCCAAAGAAAAAAATGCCTCCTCATCTCTGTTTTAAGTGGGAGACTCCTTATTTTTAAACTTTGTCCCCGGTTCCAATCTCTCCCTCAAGGGCAAGGCTCCTCTCGGCTTCCACCCTGTTAATTCCCTTTAAGATCTAACATATTTCCATAACGTCACACTCATTCTTCACATTTTCAGTGTATGCAGACCCAGTCTGTCCAGCTCGAACATCAACTGTGCCTGGAGGATCATCAACTCGGTGAAGGACGCTCTCTGGGTGGTCCGAAACCTGCTGATCTTCCAGCTGAAGGAGTTGACCCCGACTGAGTGCTGCAGACTGGCACATTCCAAGGTCCAGGACTACGTGTTGAGGGACGCGCTGAAGCTTGGGGCAGCTGCTGCCAAGGCGCGGTGGGGAAAGACCACCGTCTAACATCTGCCTGCCTAAAGAAGAACAGGGGGCCCGCGCAGTCATTTGGGCTCCGCTGGCGCCTCAGCTCAATGTAATCGCACCAACCTGTGAATATGAATGATCACCCTGTTTCGATACGTAAAGAAATGGAATGTTTACAGAATGATGACATGTCCAATTGTATAGATTAAATATATATGAATAAAGTATATTTTTGAAATAAAAAAAAAATTGTGTGCAATATGAGCAGATCAGGGGCTAGGAATACTGCAGCAAGTAACTCACCCCCTGATTCCCCAAAGCCTGTCCACCATCTACAAGGCACAAGGTAGGAGTGTGATGGAATACTCCCCACTTGCCCTGGACGGGGGCAGCTCCAACAACACTCAAGAAGCTCAACACCATACAGGACAAAGCAGCCGCTTGATTGGCACCACATCCACAAACATCCCCTCCCTCCCCCACCGACCCTCAGTAGCAGCAGTGTGTACGATCTACAAGATGCACTGCAGAAATTCACCAAAGATCCTCAGACAGCACCCTCCAAACCCACCACCACTTCCATCTAGAAGGACAAGGGCAGCAGGTACATGGGAACACCATCCCCTGCAAGTTCCCCTCCAAGCCACTCACCATCCTGACTTGGAAATATATCACCGTTCCTTCAGTGTCCCGGGGTCAGAATCCTGAAATTCCCTCCCTCAGGGCATTGTGGGTCACCCTACAGCACATGGAATGCAGCAGGTCAACAAGGCAGCTCACCTCCACCTTCACAAGGGGCAACTAGGGACGGGAAATAAATCCTGGGCCCAGCCAGAAACACATCCCATAAATATTTTTAAAAATCACTTAAGTCAAATGTTGACATTCTGATATGAGTACAGTTAGAGTCATAGAGATATACAGCATGGAAACAGACCCTTTGGTCCAACCCGTCCACGCCGACCAGATATCCCAACCCAATCTAGTCCCACCTGCCAGCACCTGGCTCATATCCCTCTGAACCATTCCTATTCATATACCCAACCAAATGCCTTTTAAATGCTGAATTGGTACTGGCCTCCACCACTTCCTCTGGCAGGTCATTCCATAAGCACATCACCCTCTGTGTGAAAAAGTTGCCTCTTAGGTCCCTTTTATATCTTTCCCCTCTCACCCCAAACCTACACCCTCTAGTTCTGGACTCCCCCACTCCAGGGAAATGAACTTGTCTATTTATCCTATCTATGTCCCTCTATAAGGTCACCCCTCAGCCTTCAACGCTCCAGGGAAAACAGCCCCAGCCTGTTCAGCCTCTCCCTATAGCTCAGATCCTCCAAACCTGACAACATCCTTGGAAATCTTTTCTGAACACTTTCAAGTTTCACAACATCCTTTCGCTAGGAATGAGAACAGAATTGCAAGTGTTATTTTAAAAGTGGCCTAACCAACATCCTGTACAACCACAACATGACCTCCCAACTCCTGTACTCAATACTCTGACCAATAAAGGAAAATCTCTTTTATATCTTTCGCCTCTCACCCTGACCAATACTCTGACCAATAAAGGAAAGCATATCAAACGCCTTCTTCACTATCCTATCTACTTGCGACTCTACTTTCAAGGAACTATAAACTTGCACTCCAAGGTCTCTTTGTTCAGCAACACTCCCCAGGACCTTACCATTAAGTGTACAAGTCCGGCCCTGATTTGCCTTTCCAAAATGCAGCACCTCACATTTATCTAAATTAAACTCCATCTGCCACTCCTCAGCCCGTTGGCCCATCTGATCAAGATCCTGTTGTAATCTGAGGTAACTTTCTTTGCTGTCCACTACTCCTCCAATTTTGGTGCCATCTGCAAACTTACTAACTTATACCTCTTATGTTCATATTCAAATCATTTATATAAATGATGAAAAGTAGTGGACCTAGCATCGATCTTTGTGGCACTCCACTGGTCACAGGCTTCCAGTCTAAAAAACAACCTTCCACCACCACGCTCTGTCTTCTACCTTCAAGCCAGTTCTGTATCCAAATAGCTAGTTCTCCCTGTATTCCATGAGATCTAACCTTGTTAACCAGTCTCCCATGGGGAACATTGTCGAACGCCTTGCTGAAGTCCATATAGATCACATCTACCGCTCTGCCTTCATCAATTCTTTTTGTTACGTCTTCAAAAAAACTCAATCAAGTTTGTGAGACATGATTTCCCATGCACAAAGCCATGTTGACTATCCCTAATCAGTCCTTGTCTTTCCAAATACATGTACGTCCTGTCCCTCAGGATTCCCTCCAACAACTTACCCACACCAATATCAGAAATTGTATTCCCACAAATGCTAGAGATTATGAGAGGAAGTGGCATTGTCATGGACTGGGGTGGCATCCTGAAACTGTCATTGGCTCCCAACCTTGTCATTGGCTCCAGGTTCACAGACTAACCAATTGCTGAGTCCAGTCCACTCATCACTGCTGGCCAGTGTGGTAGGACATACACATAATCCTCTGTCTGAGAGTTCACAACTCTCCTCCCTCACCCTCTTCCTCAGTTAGGGAAAGACATTTTAAAGAGTTTTTGTGACTTGTAGTTGTGGGATGTCTATAACAACATGCTGAGCTGCATAACTTGTCATGTTAGTGTGAAGAGGAAGGCATATAATGGAACAGGAAGTGGTGTTCCCACAGTGCATTCAAAGTGTCAGTGGACTGGAGATTGGTTCTGTTCAAGTTTGATATCAGAAAATACCATGTGAGAGAAGGAACAGGCCATTCAGCCTGTCAAGCCTGTTCGGTCAGGCTTCGGTAATATAATGATAATATCACTTGATCAGTCATCCAGAGGCTCAAGTGTCTCCTCTGAGGATGAAGATTCTAATCCTACTACAGCAAGTGGAGACCCATTCATGAAACTGGAGGTGAAAGTTAGCTTTTGTGACGTAGACAATAATGACTATCATTTGTTTTTGTTACTAAAACCCTATCTGCTTCACTAATGTCCTTTCAGGCTGTACCAGTCTGGCCTACATTTGACTCCAGACTCCCAGCACTGAGGGTTGACTCTGAAAATTCTACAGCAAGTGTCTCAGTTCATAGATGATTACTAATGAGGCAGCAAATGCTGGTCTTGCAAAAGCAAAACTCCAAATACTGGTGTCTCGTGAAAGAATAGTGTTAAAGGCTGACATTGGACCACCCTATTTTTCCCCACTTATTCACTCCACATATCTTTCAATTCTCGAAAAATATATCAAGCTCTGTTTTGATTTTACTCAATAATAGAGCTTGGATAACCCTCTGAGGTAGAGAATTTCTAAGACTCACAGCAGTTTGGAGTGAAGAGATTCCTCCTTTTTTCAGTCCTAAATAATGCAGTCCTGTTCTAGAATCCCCATTTGCAGGAACATCCTCTCAGCATGTATCCAGTCAATTCCCTTCCGAATTTTATAGGCTGAAGTCAGGTGTCCTCCAAACGCCAGGCCACATAGACCGACTCCCCTTTAAAGTCTCCTCTAGCTTTTCTTTCATTGCAGGTGAGTCTTAGTTACTCTCCTTCTGGGGCAGATATAGCCTTCGGCATGGAAATCAATACCGTACATGGGGTGTATCACCACTTAGAGACTCTGAGACTCTGTTATTTTTAATTAACCGTCTCAGATATGTCTGACACTCGAGGAGGTGGAATTGAATCTGGGTCGAGAGTGTGGTTCTGGAAAAGCATAGCAGGTCAGGCAGCATCCAAGGAGCAGGAGAATCGACATTTCGGGCAAAAGCCCTTCATCAGGAGTGAGGCTGGGAGACTTGGTGGTGGAGAGATAAGTGGGAGAGGTGTAGGGCTGGGGGCAAGGTAGCTGAGAATGCAATAGGTGGATG
>NC_057711.1:1755294-1766853 GCF_004010195.1 Chiloscyllium plagiosum | reverse complement strand
GCTTGGAGGTCCTGGTCATGGCGGATGGAGGTGTAGAGGGATTGGATATCCATGGTGAAGATGAGGCGTTGGGGGCCGGGGAAACGGAAGTCTTGGAGGAGGTGGAGGGCGTGGGTGGTGTCTCGAACGTATGTGGGGAGTTCCTGGACTTGGGGGGGGGGATCGGACAGTGTCGAGGTAGGTAGAGATGAGTTCAGTGGGGCAGGAGCAGCCTGAGACAATAGGTCAGCCAGCATGGTCAGGCTTGTGGATCTTGGGAAGGAGGTAGAACCGGGCAGTGCGGGGTTCCCAGACTATGAGGTTGGAAGCTGTGGGTGGGAGATCTCCTGAGGTGATTCTCGAGATAGCTTAAGGTTTTATGAAACAAAGGTGACATCGCAGCACAGACAATGTCTTAAAGGTGTGAGGTTAGAGTCTGTCTGTATCCCAATCTTGATTCAGACTGGTTCTATTTCTAAAGTGAAATTTATAAAATGTTACATGGATTGACTACCTACAGATTGTGCACGTTTTGAGCAAAATGGAATGCATCTGAAAATACAAATCTGCAAATGCAAATTCACGTGTAGACTTATATGTGTGCGTGCGTAAAAGAGAGAGAGAGAGTGAGAGTGTGCATGTGAATGTGAGGGCATGTGAGTGTGTGTGTTTTCCTGTGTGCATGCTTGGTAAAGTGTGTATGTGAGTGTGATGGGGTATATGTCAGTGAGGCGTGTGTGCATGGGTGTGAGTATGATGGGGTATACGTCTGTGAGGGGGTATGTGCTTGGGTGTGAGTGTGAGGGGTGTATGTGAGTATGATGGGGTATACATCAGTGAGGGTGTGTGTGCGTGAGTGTGTGTGAAGGGTGTACATGAGTGTGATGGGGTATATATCTGTGAGGGGGTGTGCGTGGGTGCGAGTGTGAGGGGTGTAACATGTGTGTGTTATCTTGAGAATGAGACTTAAGAGAAATTACATATTAATGAACCGAAACCTGCACTCCGTTCTAAAAGATGAAAGACCTAACAATAATCCAGGCTTGCCCAATATATCATTTCAGTTGCATGACACTGTGATCTTTTGCTCTAAATTCTGTCTCTTATGATCTTACACACCACAACCACTTCATGAAGGAGCAGCGCTCCGAAACCTAGTGCTTCCAAATAAACCTATTGGACTATAACCTGGTGTTGTGTGATGTTTAACTTTGTTCACTCTAGTTCAAGGAGAAAGTGAGGACTGCAGATGCTAGAGATCAGAGCTGAAAATGTGTTGCTGGAAAAGCGCAGCAGGTCAGGCAGCATCCAAGGAGCAGGAGAATTGACGTTTTGGGAATGAGCCTGAAGTGTTCCTGAAGAAGGGCTCATGCCCGAAACGTCGATTCTCCTGCTCCTTGGATGCTGCCTGACTTGCTGCGCTTTTTGAGCAACACATTTTCAGCTCATTCTAGTTCAACACTGGCACCTTCACGTTCAGTGAGAAGGACGGTAATCTTTTAAGCTTTTTAAACTTCGTTGTCTTTATTTTTCTACTTTGTACCAAGATTTTGTACCCAGGTGCCTTTGTATTGAAGCTGGCGCCAAAGTGGCAACTTGTAAACTTTTCACGATTCACGTGATCACATATGGCAATAAAGCTAATTCAATGATGAGAGGGAAGGTGTTAAATTAAAATGGAAATGGAGGGGGATCTAATGCACTCCGGTGCCCATGGTGTGCAGCTGTCTGGAAAGGCTTCGAACCTGTTGTTATTTATGGCAATTCAAGTCACTGCCTATCATCTGCTTCCGTTTGATTCAAAAGGGGAATTATGTTTTTAATGTTGACGGAATTAAGCCCTCCTCTGTCTCACTGCCCAGTTAGCAAACCTTTTGTCTCTCAATAATCCAGCACCCCACTGATTTAGAGGTGCCATTCTGTTTTATTTGCTTTGTGAAGTACAGTGTGAGGCAGGATCCACACATAATCGGTAAGGGTGATACTGTGATGGGGGGAATGGGGAGAGATTGTGATGGATGTTGGAGGGATGGGCGTTGGGAGTTGGGGAAATCTAGCACTGTGACCCAGTGTCAGTATCAGAGGATTGACTCAGAATGGGATAAGGAAAAGGCTTTCCACTGAAACAACACTGACATTCTCAATAAGCCAAGACACAATGGGCAAATGGCAGCCTCCTGCACCACAACTATTTGTGATTCTGTGAAATGTTTAATCTGTATGAGATTCATTGGCCTCTAGTTTATTTAACCTATAAAGGAATTAAAAATGGTCCAAGGCCACAACATTTTCTGAAGCTTTTAGGGACACGGTTGCAGGAGGGAATGCTTCAACTCTTTGAGCATCTTCAGCCATTTAATGGGATCTAGTGTGACCGAACTCTCTACACCAACTTAGCCTTATATCCGTTAATGTCTTTGGATAACAAAATATTGAACTATCTTCATTTTGACATTAGGAATTGATCTACTGTCAATTGCCATTTGTGAGAATTGCAAACTTCTGTCCTTTTTGTCTGGAAATATGTTCTAATTTCACTCCTGAAAAGTCAGGCTCTAGCTCTAATAAGCACACTTAGTTTCCATTCATAAACTTGTAACAAGCAAAAAGAGTTTTTCTCTTATATGTGAGCAGCACGGTGGCTCAGAACACCAAGGACCCCCGTTCGATTCCAACTTCGGGTGACTATCTGTGTGGATTCTGCACATTCTCTCTGTGTCTGCGTGGGTTTCCTCCGCATTTCATCCCACAATCCAGAGATGTGCAGGCGAGATGAATTGGCCAAGCTAAATTGCTCATAGTGTTCAGGGATGTGTAGGTTAGCTGCATTAGTTAGGGGAAATGTAGAGTAATAAGGCAAGAGAATGGGTCTGGGTGGGTTACTTTTCAGAAGGTCAGTGTGGACTTGTTGGGTCAAATGGCCGGTTTTCATACTGTAGGAATTCAATGATTCACTTAAAAAAAAACTCCATACGGCTGTGGAAGTCCCTTCATTGAATCGATTTAAGGCTGGCCCAGAGAGAATTTTAATCTTCACGGAATCATAGGAAATGGGGAGTGGGAGGCAAAGAGGAGTTGAGGCTGTTGAGCAGTATCTTATTGAGTGAAGAGCAGGCTTGAGGGGCCAAATAGTCTACATCTGCTCTTATTCTTATTTTGAGATCAAACAATAGTTCAACATGTTCATCTGTAAATTTCCAACAGCGCTGAAAGCTGGGACCCAAAAAGTGTCAGATAAGGGGAGTGTGAAAGTTTTTATCACAGCTGAACACTGCTACTGACTGGAACCTGGCCTGGACAAGAGGCCTCAGGAACACAGTCAGCATCGCGGTGTCTGTTGCTGGGTATTTATTCTGGAGTTGACACTTTTCATGGTAAAGACAACACTTCTCAGTTCCTCAAAAGTCCCATGACATGGGAGTTATGTTTTTAATACTGACGGAATTAAGCCCTCTTCTGTCTCAGTGCCCAGTTAGCAAATGATTCAAACCTTTTGTCTCTCACTAATCCCGCACCCCACTCATTCGGAGGTGCCAATCTGTTTTATTTGCTTTGTGAAGTACAGTGTTGCTGTGTTTGGGAATCACTGAATACTGTATTCCCTCAGCCTGGGATGAGTAATCAGGAGCAGGGAGAGATCCGTTGCTGACAACTGGGACTTACTTATATTTGAAACTTCCAGCTATTACCGCCTTCTCACCATGGTTTTGGAAGAGGAAACTAATACATATTTCTCTGCTGACACAAGTCCATGGTGAAATCTTTATAGCTTGTTGAGGTGATAATTAGGAACGATTATAAATATAAACTCTTAGGTGCATTCTTGAGAAGGGTGTGGATGCTTGCAGACCATTGACTTGTTGCCAGTATATCTGTCTCTCAGATTGCTTGACAATCTATAAACTGCTGCAGGATAAGCCTCATTAGGGGTAGGATTCTCACTCCTGGCACGATCAGCTCATCGAAAATTTATCCAATCATCACTCCAATCTTGCTGTCCTAAACTGCAGAGTATTGCAAGGTGCTAGGACACACCTACACTGCTATTTGACATGCATGACTCTGCAATGGGGGGAGGGGGAGTTCAGGAATGGCATGGTGGCTCAGTGGTTAGCTCTGTTGCCTCACAGCACGAGGGACCTGGGTTCGATTCCAGCCTCGGGTGACTGTGTGTAGAGTTTGCACATTCTCCCCGTGTCTGTGCGGGCTTCGCATGGGTTTCCTCCCACAGTCACAAAGATGTGCAGGTGATGGTGAATTGGCCATGTACGTAGATCCCTGAAAGTTGCCACCCAGGTGGATAGTGCTGTTAAGAAGGCATAGATTGTGTTAGGTTTCATTGGTAGAGGGATTGGGTTCCGGAGCCGTAATGTCATGCTACAACTATCCAAAACGCTGGTGCGGCTGCACTTGGAATATTGTGTACAGTTCTGGTCGCTCCATTACAGGAAGGATGTGGAAGCCTTGGAAAAGGTGCAGAGGAGATTTACCAGGATGTTGCCTGGTCTGGAGGGAAGGTCTTATGAGGAAAGGCTGAGAGACTTGGGTCTGTTCTCACTGGAAAGAAGAAGGCTAAGGGGGGATTTAATAGAGACATACAGGATGATCAGAGGATTAATAGGGTGGACAGTGAGAACCTTTTCCCTAAAATGATAACATCAGCTTGTACAAGGGGGCATAGCTGCAAATTGAGGGGTGATAGATTTAAGACAGATATCAGAAGCAGCTTCTTTACTCAGAGAGTGGTAAGGGTGTGGAATGCCCTACCTGCTAATGTAGTTAACTCAGCCACATTAGGGAGATTTAAACAATCCTTGGATAAGCACATGGATGATGCTGGGATAGTGCAGGGGGATGGGCTTAGATTAGTTCACAGGTCGGTGCAACATTGAGGGCTGAAGGGCCTGTTCTGCGCTGTATTGTTCTATGTTCTATGTGTCAGAGGCTATATTGGAGGTATACAGGGATCTTGGAATATTTAGGATGAATGTTGTAAAGCACAGACGGTCAGGCAGCATCCGAGGAACACGAGAGTCGGCGTGTTGAGCATAAGCTGCTCTGGGCCTAATGCTCTAATTCTGCTTCTAAGGTCTATGGTCTAGGAAGTAGAGATAGCTCTTAGAGCTAAAGTGATCAAGGAATAAGGGGAAGGCAAGATAAGGGTAGCGAGCTGGATGATAAGCCATGATCATATTGAATGATGGAGCAGGTTTGAGGGGCCGAATGGCATACTCCTGTTGCTATCTTCTATGTTTCTATCTCTCACCTGTGGCCCATATCCCTTAATACCTTTGCTTAACAAAACTCTTATCTATGGCAGATTTAAACTTAATAACTGATCCAGAGCCACTGCCATTTGTGGAAGTGAATGCTGAACCTTCTCACTCTTTGTGTATAGACATGCTTCCTCATATCTCTCCCTGAACAGTCTGGCCCTAATTCTCAGACTATGCCCTGGTTCTAGAATCCCCAATCAATGGAAATAGTTTATCTTTATCAACCCTGTCTTTCTAGTTAATACGATCTCACCATAACCTTCTTACCTCTGCTAAGGACCCTGATATCAGGAAGGACACCACTTTGATTGGGACAACACATCCATCTGAGGACAGGCCAAACAGAAACATGCTCGAGAATTCTGGAAACATAGCATTCCAACCGAGACTCAATCAACGAACACATTGACTTGGACCCCATCTACCACCCTCTGAGCAAAAGAACAGGATATGACATTACCAACACAGGAAGTTACATCACTGACATAGGAAATGACACCACCAACCCAGGGAAACCTAAACACATAAATAGAAACTGGGTCACTAACACCAGTGCTTCACTGGGGGCTCACTGATGATGTTACCTAGTATGGTGAGGGAACACCTGAAAATTAACCTTCCAGCTCAGCAAACAAACTTACCTCCAGAACCTCAACCTCAGCTGCAAGTCTTCTCAAAACCCATTAACTTCATATCACTGAGAAAGTGCCCCAACTTATCCTTTATTTTCGTCCAAAATGGATAACCTCATACTTGCTGACATTGGATTTTATCTGCTGCGGTTTTGCTCATTCACTTCGTTTGTCAATATCCCTTGGTAATTTTATACTATCATACGCACTGTCTACTATGCTGCCTAACATTGTGTCATCAGCAATTTTGGGTATATGATTTTCTATGCCTTTATCCAAGTCATTAATAAATAATGTGAATAATTGAGATCCCAACACACATTCTTATGGAGTACCACTGGTCACTGGCTAACTTGAATCTCTAACTGTTAGCCCTACTTTCTGTTGCCTGTCACTCAACTAACTTCGCAGCCATGACAATTCGTTGCTTTTCTACCTTAGTTGACAGTCTTTTCTGTGGGACTTTATCAAGTGCCTTCTAGAAATTCATATAAACAACACCCATAGACACTCCTCTGCCCACTGCCTCAGACATCTCTTCAAAATGTTCAGTGAGTTTTGTCAGCAGTCATGGGTCCATGCTGGCTCATGTTGGTTCACTGAAAATTCTCAGGTTGTTCAGGGACCCCATCCATGATTATACACTCCAACAGGGTTAGCAGGGTTAGAAGGTTCATTTTCAGATGTTAGCAGGGTGACAACCTCTCCAAAACCCCAGAGAAAATATAGCCCCGTCAACCCTCACTGAACCCACATATCCCATCCGTCTCAAGTCAAAAAATCATGACACTTCTCCCCAACTCCCAGTAACCAGCCTGCTGAAGGTCCCTTGTATTCTCCACTCCCTGGCATTCTCCCATCAGGAGGTAGAGGGTCAAAATCCTGATACCATGCTCCATCATAGGACTGACCCTTCCAATCCCTGGACAGTCCAGTCAGTGCCAGTGCTACACTGTCTGACTGCCTCATAATCTTATTGCTGTAACTACAAGTACAAAGCTAAATCGCACCTGGAGCTCTGACAGAACAAACAGCAAGCTGCTCAAAACAAAGAGTGAGTTAGTTAGCAGCAAGGGAATGAATGAGACAATTCGCCTCATTTTTTCCAGCTCACACTCACTTTTCTCCACAACCCAAGTGGAGTTGTAAGTATGATCTCCATGTCTCACTCTCTCAGTGACAAGCAGTGGGGTAAATGGTCTAGCTGACCTTAATGGGAAGCTAAATAAATACATGAGGGAGACAGGAAGAGGAAACAGTGATGGACACAGATAAAGTGGATATAGGCCTGTGTTAAACTTTGACAAAGCCACTGACAAAGATATGTTGGGCCAAACAGCTGATTTCTGGATTTAAATTCAACACAATTCTCTTTAAGTTATTTGGTCTGTCAGAACCAAAACATTGCTTTAAAAAAAATTGAAGTTTTCCGTATTGCGCTTCTCAGATCAATTGCAAGGAAGCCAGTTCTTGGGGTGAAACTGACATTAAAATAAATGTTGGTTTTCCCCTGGATTTTGCATTCTTGTGAAATGTCCAGAAGAGTGCAAGACCAAAAGCTTTGACAAAATGTGTCTCTTTTTTTCTCAGCAAATGCACAATTCTCTTTCTCTCTCTTCCTCTCTTTACACTTTCCATTTCTCAATATATCTTGCTCATTCTCTCTCTGCCTGTTTCACTCACTTCAATCTACCTTTTATTCCAGAATGTAAGACCATGTAGTTAGAGCCTGGGACCAGCTGATGTCTCACTGAGTTGGGCTATGATGCACAAGGATCACCTGAAATTTAATGAGGGTGTGCTGGCAAAGGAACCCACGCACACACACATTCTGAATTTGAATACAGAATGCAAATTCCAGCATCCCCAGACAACAGCTACAGACCAAAACAAGGATCAAAAGGACAAAGCTACATTGAGCAAGAGCAGGATTCCACACCCAATTCAAACAAATAGTACGCTCTCAGAGACAGGCATCTCAACGCACTCACATTGAACTAACACACTCACATACTGACACACTCACATACTAACACACTCACAGACTAACACACTCACATACTAACGCACTCACAAACTAACACACTCACAGACTAACACACTCACAGACTAACACACTCAAAAACTAACACACTCACATACTAACGCACTCACAAACTAACACACTCACAGACTAACACACTCACATACTAACACACTCACATACTAACGCACTCACAAACTAACACACTCACAGACTAACACACTCACAGACTAACACACTCAAAAACTAACACACTCACATACTAACGCACTCACAAACTAACACACTCACAGACTAACACACTCACATACTAACACACTCACATACTAACACACTCACATACTAACACACTCACATACTAACACACTCACATACTAACACACTCACATACTAACACACTCACATACTAACACACTCACATACTAACACACTCACATACTAACACACTCACATACTAACACACTCACATACTAACACACTCACATACTAACACACTCACATACTAACACACTCACATACTAACACACTCACATACTAACACACTCACATACTAACACACTCACATACTAACACACTCACATACTAACACACTCACATACTAACACACTCACATACTAACACACTCACATACTAACACACTCACATACTAACACACTCACATACTAACACACTCACATACTAACACACTCACATACTAACACACTCACATACTAACACACTCACATACTAACACACTCACATACTAACACACTCACATACTAACACACTCACATACTAACACACTCACATACTAACACACTCACATACTAACACACTCACATACTAACACACTCACATACTAACACACTCACATACTAACACACTCACATACTAACACACTCACATACTAACACACTCACATACTAACACACTCACATACTAACACACTCACATACTAACACACTCACATACTAACACACTCACATACTAACACACTCACATACTAACACACTCACATACTAACACACTCACATACTAACACACTCACATACTAACACACTCACATACTAACACACTCACATACTAACACACTCACATACTAACACACTCACATACTAACACACTCACATACTAACACACTCACATACTAACACACTCACATACTAACACACTCACATACTAACACACTCACATACTAACACACTCACATACTAACACACTCACATACTAACACACTCACATACTAACACACTCACATACTAACACACTCACATACTAACACACTCACATACTAACACACTCACATACTAACACACTCACATACTAACACACTCACATACTAACACACTCACATACTAACACACTCACATACTAACACACTCACATACTAACACACTCACATACTAACACACTCACATACTAACACACTCACATACTAACACACTCACATACTAACACACTCACATACTACAGACTAACACACTCACAGACTAAAACACTCACAGACTAACACACTCACAGAGGTACTAACACGTTGTCAGACTAACACACTCACAGTCTAACAGATTCACAGACTAACACACTCACAAAATAAGACACTCACACACTAACACATTCACAGAAGGACTAACACACTCACTGATGGACAAACACACTCACAGACAAACACATAGATGGACTAACACACTCACAGACTAACACACAGGCAAACATACTCACAGATGGACTAACATAATCATAGACTAACACACTGACAGATGGACTAACACACTCACAGTCTAACACACTCACAGACAAACACACTCCCAGATGGACTAACGCAATCACAAACTAACCCACTCACAGTCTATCACACTCACACACTAACACACTCACAGGTGGACTAACACAGTCACAGACAACCACACATACAGACTAACACACTCACCATCTAACACACTCACAGCCTAACACATTCACAGAATAAACCACTCACACACAGACTAACTTTGGGAAGAATAACAGGAAGGCAGAATACTGGGTCAATGGAAAGATTCTTGGTAGTGTGGATGTGCAGAGGGATCTTGGGGTCCACGTACATAGATCCCTGAAAGTTGCCACCCAGGTTAATAGCGCTGTTAAGAAGGCATATGGTGTGTTAGGTTTTATTGGTAAAGGGGTTATGTTCCAGAGCCATAGTGTCACGCTATAACTATTAAAGACGTTAGTGCGACCCCACTTGGAATATTGTGTACAGTTCTGGTCCCCGTATTTCGGGAAGGCTGTTAAGAAGGCATATGGTGTGTTAGGTTTTATTGGTAAAGGGGTTATGTTCCAGAGCCATAGTGTCACGCTATAACTATTAAAAACGTTAGTGCGGCCCCACTTGGAACATTGTGTACAGTTCTGGTCCCCGTATTTCGGGAAGGATGTGGAAACATTGGAAAAGGTGCAGAGGAGATTTACCAGGATGTTGCCTGGTCTGGAGGGAAGGTCTTATGAAGAAAGGCTGAGAGACTTGGGTCTGTTCTCATTGCAAGAAGAAGGCTAAGGGGGGATTTGATTCAGACGCACAATATGATCAGAGGATTAGATAGGGTAGACAGTGAAAGTCCTTTTTCCTAGGATGATGATGTCAGCTTGTATGAGGGGACATAGCTGCAAATTGAGGGGTGATAGATTTAAGACAGATGTCAGAGGCAGGTTCTTTACACAGGGAGTGGTAAGGGTGTGGAATGCCCTACCTGCTAATGTAGTTAACTCAGCCACATTAGGGAGATTTAAACAATCCTTGGATAAGCACATCGATGATGATGGGATAGTGTAGGGGGATGGGCTTAGATTAGTTCACAGGTAGGCGCAACATCGAGGGCTGAAGGGCCTGTTCTGCGCTGTATTGTTCTATGTTCTATGTTCTAACATACTCACAGATTAACACACTCAGAGACTAATGCTTTCTCAGATTAACACACTCTACACCTCCATCCGCCATGACCAGGGCCTCCAAGCCCTCCGTTTCTTCCTCTCCCGACGTCGCCAATAGTACCCTTCCACCGACACTCTCATTCGTTTGGCCGAACTGGTCATCACCCTTAACAATTTCTCCTTCGAATCCTCCGACTTCCTCCAGACCAAAGGGGTAGTCATGGGCACCCGTATGGGCCCCAGCTATGCCTGTCTCTTTGTTGTCTACGTAGAACAGTCGATCTTCCGTAATTACACCGGCACCACTCCCCACCTCTTCCTCCGCTACATTGATGACTGCATTGGCGCCACCTCATGCTCCCGTGAGGGAGTTGAACAGTTCATCAACTTCACCAACACATTCCACCCGAACCTTAAATTTACCTGGACCATCTCTGACACCTCCCTCCCCTTCCTGGACCTCTCCATCTCCATTAATAATGACTGACTTGACATTGATATTTTTTACAAATCGCCGACTCCCACAGCTACCTGGATTACACCTCTTCCCACCCTACCTTCTGCAAAGATGCCATCCCGTGTTCCCAATTCCTTCGCCTGCGCAGTATCTGCTCCCAGGAGGAGCAGTTCCACCATAGAACATACCAGATGGCCTCCTTCTTTAGAGACCGCAATTTCCCTTCCCACGTGGTTAAAGATGCCCTCCAACGCAACTCGTCCACATCCCACACCTCTGCCCTCAGACCCCACCCCTCCAACCGTAACA
>NC_057711.1:1737053-1754718 GCF_004010195.1 Chiloscyllium plagiosum | reverse complement strand
CCCATTCACCTATTGTACTCTTTGCTACCTTCTCCCCAGCCCCACCCCTGCCATTTATCTCTCCTCCCTGCTTCCATTCCTGATGAAGAGCTTTTGCCTGAAATATCAATTTTCCTGCTCCTCGGATGCTGCCTGACCTGCTGTGCTTTTCCAGCACCAGTCTGATCTAAACCCTAACACACACACACAGACTAACACACTCAAACCCTAACACACTCACAGACAACTACACTTATAGACTAAGACACTTGCAGACTAACACACTCAAAGACTAACATGCTCACAGATGGACTAACAAGCTCACAGTCTAACACACTTACAGATGGACTGACACACTCACAGACAAACACTCACAGATGGACTAACACTCTACAGACTAACACACTCACAGACTGAGACACTCAAAAATGGACTAACACACACAAATTAACATACTCACTGTGTAACACAGTCTAACACACTCACAGATGGGCTAACACGCTCACAGACAAACACTCACAGAATAACACACTTACAGACTAACACACTCACAGACTAAGACACTCACTGTGTAATGCACTCACTGTGTAACACACTCACACAGATGGTCAAACACATTCATAGATTAACACATAAACTCTAACACATTCATAGATTAACGCACTCACAGACTAACACACTCACAATCTAACACATTCACTGTGTAACACAGTCTAACACTCTTACAGATGGACAAACACACTCACAGACTAACATACTCAAAGATGGACTCACACTCACAAATTAACATACTCACTGCGTAACACAGTCTAACACACTCACAGATAGACTAACACACTCACAGACTAACTTTGGGAAGAATAATAGGAAGGCAGAATACTGGGTCAATGGAAAGATTCTTGGTAGTGTGGGTGTGCAGAAGGATCTTGGAGTCCATGTACATAGATCCATGAAAGTTGCCACCCAGGTTAATAGTGCTGTTAAGAAGACATATGGTGAGTTAGGTTTTATGGTAGAGGGATTACGTTCATGTAGTGTCACGCTATAACTATTAAAAACACTCGTGTAGCCGCACTTGAAATATTGTGTACAGTTCTGGTCCCCATATTTCGGGACAGATGTGGAAGCTTTGGAAATGGTGCAGAGGAGATTTACCAGGATGTTGCCTGGTCTGGAGGGATGGTCTTATGAGGAAAGGCTGAGAGACTTGGGTCTGTTCTCATTGGAAAGGAGAAGGCTAAGGGGGGATTTGATGGATACATACAAGATGATCAGAGGATTAGATAGGGTAGACAGCGAAAGTCTTTTTTCCTAGGATGATGATGTCAGCTTGTACAAGGGGACATAACTACAAATTGAGGGGTGATCGATTTAAGACAGATGTCAGAGGCAGGTTCTTTACACAGAGAGTGGTAAGGGTGTGGAATGCCCTACCTGCTAATGTAGTTAACTCAGCCACATTGGGGAGATTTAAACAATCCTTGGATAAGTACATGGCTGATGTTGGGATAGTGTAGGGGGATGGGCTTAGATTAGTTCTGAGATGAGGTCAGTGCAACATTGAGGGTTGAAGGGCCTGTAGGGCGCTGTATTGTTCTATATTCTATGTTCTATGTTCTAATGCGCTCATAGATTAACACACACATAGACAAACAGTCTCACAGACTAACACATTCACCAACTAACACTTTCACAGATTAACACACTCACAGAATAACACACTGACAGACTAACACACTCAGACTAAGGCACTCACAGACTAACACACTCACAGAATAACATACTCACAGAATAACACTGACAGACTAACACACTCACAGACTAAGGCACTCACAGACTAACACTCTAACAGACAAACACACTCACAGAATAACACACTGACCAATGACTGTGTCCACTTTTATAATGGTGGGGAAACTCTGTGTGTGTGTGTGCTTGAGAGAGAGAAAGCGAGTGAGCATATGAGAGAATGAGTGTGAATGTGAGAGAAAGGAAGTGTGGAATGTGACAGAATGTGTGTGTGAATGCGAGTGCAAGAGTGAGTGCCAATGTGTGTGAGAGAGAGTGAGAGAGAGAGAGACTATGCATCTGAGTGTATGAGAGTGAGGGAGTGTGTGAGAGAGAGTGACAGTGTATAGAGAGACCTGTCATCTCAGTAATGGATAACATGCTCTCAGCCTAACACACTCACAGACTAACAATCTCACAGATGTACTAACACACTCTCAGAATTACACACTCACAGACTAACACACTCACAGACTAACACACACACACTAAAACATTCATAGATGGACTAACAGACTCACAGTTTAACACATTCACAGTTGGATTAACACACTCACAGAATAATACACTCACAGATGGACTAAGACACTCACACACAGACTAACATACTCACAGACTAAAACACTCACAGACTAACTTTGGGAAGATCAACAGAACAGCAGAATACCGGGTCAATAGAAAGATTCTTGGTAGTGTGAATGTGCAGAGGGATCTTGGAGTCCATGTACATAGATCCCTGAAAGTTGCTACCCAGGTTAATAGTGCTGTTAAGAAGGCATACTGTGTGTTAGGTTTCATTCGTAGAGGGATTGAGTTCCAGAGCCGTAATGTCACATTATAACTATTAAAAACGTTAGTGCGGCCACACTTGGAATATTGTGTACAGTTCTGGTCCCCGTATTTCGGGAAGGATGTGGAAGCATTGGAAAAGGTGCAGAGGAGATTTACCAGGATGTTGCCTGGTCTGGAGGGAAGGTCTTATGAGGAAAGGCTGAGAGACTTGGGTCTATTCCCATTGGAAAGAAGGCGGCTGAGAGGGGATTTGATAGAGACATACAAGATAATCAGAGGATTAAATAGGGTGGACAGTGACAGTCTTTTTCCTAGGATGATGATGTCAGCTTGTACGAGGGGGCATAACTACAAATTGAGGGGTGATAGATTTAAGACAGACATCAAAGGCAGGTTCTTTACTCAGAGTGGTAAGGACGTGGAATGCCCTACCTGCCAATACAGTTAACTGAGCTACATTAGGGAGATTTAAACAATCCTTGGATAAGCACATGGATGATGATGGGATAGTGTAGGGGGATGGGCGTAGATTAGTTCACAGGTCAGTGCAACATTGAGGGCCGAAGGGTTGAGAGTGTGTTGCTGGAAAAGCACAGCAGTTCAGGCGGCATCCAAGGGGCAGGACAGTCAACATTTCAGGCAAAAGCCCTTCATCAGAAATGAGGCAGGGACGCTCGGGGATGGAGAGATAAATGGGAGGGGGATGGGGCTGGGGAGAAGTAGCTAAGAATGCAATAGGTGGATGGAGATGGGGGTAAAGATAATAGGTCAGAGGGGAGGGTGGAGTGGATAGGTGGGAAGGGAGATTGGCAGTTAGGACAGGTCATGAGGACAGTGCTGAGATGGAAGGTTGGAACTGGGGTAAGGTGGGGGGAGGGGAAATGAGGAAACTGGTGAAGTCCACATTGATGCCTGGGGCTCAAGTGTTCTGAGGCGGAAGATGAGGCGTTCTTCCTCCAGGCATCGGTTGGTGAGGGAGCGGCGATGGAGGAGGCCCAGGACCAGCATGTCCTCAGCAGAGTGGGAGGTGGAGTTAAAGTGTTCATCCACGGGGTGGTGGGGTTGGTTGGTGCGGGTGTCCTAGAGATGTTCCCTAAAGCGCTCTGTGAGAAGGAATCCAATCTCCCCAATGTAAAGGAGATCGTGAATGGAGGTGAGGGAGGAGGTGTGGGCGCAGGTTTTGCAATTCCTGCGGTGGCAAGGGAAGGTGCAGGAGGGGAGGGTGGGTTGTTGGGAGAGCGTGGACTTGATGAGGGAGTTGCGGAGGGAAAGGTGTTTATGGAAAGTGGATAAGGGGTGGGGAGGGAAATATATCCCTGGTGGTAGGGTCCACCTGGAGGTGGCAGAAATGTCAGCGAATGATGAGGTTTATGCGGAGATTAGTGGGGTGGAAGGTAAGGACCAGGGGGGTTCTGTCTTTGTTACGGTTGGAGGGGTGGGGTCTGAGGGCGGAGGTGCGGGATGTGGACAAGATGCGTTGGAGGGCATCTTTAACCACGTGAGAAGGGAAATTGCGGTCTTTAAAGAAGGAGGCCATCTGGTGTGTTCTATGGTGGAACTGGTCCTCCTGGGAGCAGATAAGGCGGAGGCTGAGGAATTGGGAATACGGGATGGCATTTTTGCAAGAGTTCGGGTGGGAAGAGGTGTAATCCAGGTAGCTGTGGGAGTCGGTGGGTTTGTAAAAAATGTCAGTGTCAAGTCGATCGACTTAATGGAGATGGAGAGGTCCAGGAAGGGGAGGGAGGTGTCAGAGATGGTCCAGGTAAATTTAAGGTCGGAGTGGAATGTGTTGGTGAAGTTGATGAACTGTTCAACCTCCTCACGGGAGCATGAGGTGGCGCCAATGCAGTCATCAATGTAGCGGAGGAAGAGGTGGGGAGTGGTGCCAGTGTAATTACGGAAGATCAACTGTTCTACGTAGCTGTCGGCACTTTCCCCTGCCACCGCAGGAATTGCAAAACCTGTGCCCACACTTCCTCCCTCACCTCTATCCAAGGCCCCAAAGGAGCCTTCTACATCCATCAAAGTTTTACCTGCACATCCACTAATATCATTTATTGTATCCGTTGCTCCCGATGTGGTCTCCTCTACATTGGGGAGGCTGGACACCTTCTCGCAGAGCGCTTTAGGGAACATCTCTGGGTCAGCCCCGTCTCCATGATCTGTCCCACTTGTCAATCTTCCTTCCCACCTATCCACTCCACCCTCCTCTCTGACCTATCACCTTTACCCCCACCTCCATCCACTTATTGCACTCTTAGCTACCTTCTCCATAGCCCCACCCCTTCCCATTTATCTCTCCACCCCGAGGCTCCCAGACTCATTCCTGATGAAGGGCTTTTGCCCAAAACATCAATTTTCCTGTTCCGCGGATACTGCCTGATCTGCTGTGCTTTTCCAGCAACTTACTCTCAACTCTGATCTCCAGCATCTGCAGACCTCACTGTCTCCTTTTGAGGGCTGAAGGGCCTGTTTTGTGCTGTATTGTTCTATATTCTATGCTCTAACACACTCACAGATTAACGCACTCAGAGACTAAAACTCTCACAGACTAACACACTCACCGATTAACACTCACAGAATATCACACTGACAGACTAACACACTCACAGACTAATGAACTCACAGACTAACACACGAACAGACAAACGCACTCACAGACTAACACACGAACAAATGATCTAACACACTCTCAGACTAACACACTCACTGTGTAACGCACTCACAGTCTAACACTCTCACAGATGGACAAACACTCTCATAGACTAACACACTCACAGACTAACACATTCACAGATGGACTACCATACTCACAGACTAACACACTCTCAGACTAACACACTCTCAGACTAACACACTCACAGTCTAACACACTCATAGACTAACACACTCACAGATGGACTAACACACACACAACCTAACACATACACAGACTAACACACTCACAGATTAACGCACTCAGAGACGAACATTTACAGACTAATGCACTTACAGACTGTCGCACTCGCAGACTAATGCACTCACAGGCTAACACACTCTCAATCTAGCACATGCACAGCCTAAGACACTTACAGACTAACACACTCAAAGACGAACAAACTCACAGACCAACACACTCACAGACAAACACACTCACAGGTGGACTAACACACTTACAGATGGACTAAGACACTCACAGGCTAACACACTCAGACTAACACACTCACAGAATTACACACACATACTAACACATTCATAGACTAACACACTCAAAAATAGACTTAAACTCCCCCCCCCTCACCCCATGTCAACACACCAATAAATAAGCGCTCACAAACATGTCGTGAAACCCATGAGGACTCACCATGTTGTGCTGTTGCTCCTGTCCGCCCTGGTTGCTCTGCTCCAGCACATCCATACAGTTCAATCTGTTCTCTACATCATTTACTTCCTGCTTGAATGCTGAAGTGTCGTTCTATAATAGCACTACAGGAAGCTCGATCACCACATTCAACGTTTGCATTCAGTGCCAGGAGCAAGGATGGTTAGAGAGTTTAGTGGGGAGGGCTAGGGTGAAATTGAAGCCAAAGCAGTGGGAGGAGCTTGTCTTGGAACACTGCGATTAGTAAGCACTTAGGGAAGATACATCATCCACACAGATACATTAATATACATAGAGACAATCCCTCACACATAAACATGTAGAGACAGACAAACATACACACAGGCACATACAGACTTACACTGAGAGATGCACAGGCAGACTCTCTCACACACACACACACGTGCACTCACACGCACACATACCCATACACATGCACTCATATGCACACTTTTGCACATGCGTGCACACACACACACACATGTGCACTCACATTCACATATCCATACACATGCACTCATATGCACACTCTTGCATGTACACACACACACAAACACACACACACACAACCCAGGCCCCACACACAAATATAGACCCCACTCCTCCACACACAGACCCAGCCCTACACATAGATATGGCCCTGACACACATACATAGACTTCCCCTCCCACACATATAGACACTGCCACCCTCACACACAAATTGATCTCCCAAAACATACAGACCCACCCACTCAGGCTGGCAAGTTAACGTTCTGGGATTTAGATGTTTCAGCTGAGATCAATAAGAATGTAAAAGGAGTGGGGGAGTTGTGTTACTGATCAGGGGGAATATCACAGCTGTACTGAGGGAGGACACCTTCAAGGGACTATCCAGCAAAACCTTACAGGGAGAGCTCAGGAATAGGAAGGGGGCAGTCACTTTAATGGGATGATTCTCCAAGCCTCCCAATAGCCAGTGGGAGGTAGAGGATCAGGAAAGTGGGCAGATGATGGAATAATGAACAACGATGGGTTGTTGTAGGGGATGATTGTAACTTCCCCTATATTGACGGGCACTCACTTAGTAGCAGGGGCTTGAATGGGGAGGACGTTTGTTAGGAGTGTTCTGAGTGATTTCTTGAAGCAATATGTAAATAGTCCAACTCGGGAAGGGGCCCTGACTAGACCTGGTATTGGAGAATGAGCCTAGACAGGTGATCGAAGATTCAGTGGATGGGCATTTTGGGAACAGTGATCATAATTCCTTAAGTTTTAAGTTACTTATACATAAGGACAAGAGTTGTCATAGAATCCTTATAGGGTGGAAGCAGGCTATTCAGCCCATTGAGTCTACACTAATCTTTTGCAGAGCATTTCATCCAGACTGACACCCCTACCTTATCCCTGTAACTCTACATCTAGCATGTACACCTAGCATGTACATCTTGAAACCCTATGGGCAATTCCCCATAGCCCATCCACCTAATCTACACATCTTTGGACTGTAGGAGGAAACCAGAGCACGCAGACACGGGGAGAATGTGCAAACTCCACACAGACAGTTGCCCGAGGCTGGAAGTGAACTCAGGTCTGTGGTGCTGTGGGTCAGCAGTGCTAACCACTGAGTCACCGTACTACCGCGGTCCAGAGGTGAAAGTATTAATATGGGGGAAGACTAACTGACACCTTGTCAGGTAGCAAATGGAGAATGTAGACTGGGGGCAGTTGGCTGAAAGTAAATCCAAATCTGACATGTGGGAATCTTTTAAAGGTCATTTGATGAGAGTTGAGGTCGAACATGTTCCTATGCAAGTTACAGATGGCAAGATTCAGGAACCTCAGATGACAAGAGAAATTGAGAGCTTAGTCAACAACGAAAAGGAGGCATACGTAAGGTTTAGGAAAGTGAAGACAGACAAAATCCATTGAAGAATACGAAGATAGCAAAAAAGAACTCAAACAACGAAATAGGAGAGCTCAAAGGAGGCATGAAATGTCTTTGGTAAACAGGATTAAAGAGAATCCCAAGGTGTTTTATACATATATAATGAACACAAATAGTAACCAGGGAAAGAATAGGTCCACTCAAGGACAAAGGAGGGAATTTATGCGTGGAACACTTAATTAATACTTTGCATTGGTGTTCACAAAGGAAAAGACATAGTGAGTGGTGAGTCTAGGGATGGGTATGTTGATATTCTGGGGCATGTCAAAAAGGAGGAGATTTTGGATGTTTTGAGAAGCATTAAAGGTAGATAAGTCCCCAGGGCCTGATGGGATTTATCTCAGAATGCTGAGGGAGGCAGGTGAGGAAATTGCTGGGGCCTTGTATGAAATCTTTATATCCTCTTCAGTGACAGGATAGGACCCAGAGGACTGGGGAATAGCCAACATTGTTCCTTTGTTTAAGAAGGGCAGCAGGGATAATCCGGGGAGTTATAGGCCAGTGAGCTTTACATCAGTAGGAGGGAAATAATTAGCGAAAATTCTTTTACTCACATTTTGAAAAATATGGGCTTATTAATGATAGACAGTATGGCCTTGTGCGGGGAAGATTATGTCTCACAAACTTGATTGAGTTTTTTGAGGAAGTGACAAAGCTGATTGATGTAGGGAGGGAAGCGATGTCTATATGGACTTTAGCGAGGTCTTTGACAAGGTCTCTCATGGCAGACTGATACAGAAGTTGAAGTCAAATGGGATCCACAGTGACCTGGTAAGATAGATAAATCACTGGCTTAGTCATAGAAGGCAGAGTAGCAGTGGAAGGGGGATTTTCAGATTGGAGAATTGTGACCAGCGGTGCTCTGCAGGGACCCCTCTTAGTTGTAATATATATAAATGATTTGGAGAAGATTACAGGTGGCCTAATTAGTAAGGTTGTGGATGATACACAGATTGGGGGAGCTGTGGACAGTGAGGAGAATTGCCAGAGGGTACAGCAGGGTATCATTAGGCTGGAGACTTGGGCGGAGAAATGGCAGATGGAGTTTAAACTGGACAAATGGGTGGTGACTTATTTTGGAAGGTCTAATGCAGGAGGGAAGTACACAGCAAGTGGCAGAGCCCTGAAAAGTATGAACATGCAGAGGGGTCTGGGCATGTCACAGTTCCCTAAAAGTGGCAACGCACGTGGGTAAGGTGGTCAAGATGCCCAAGGTGTCCTATAGCATGCTTGCCTTCATTGGTCAGGACTTCACCTGATGAAGGGACAGTGCTCCGAAAACTTGCGATTTCAAACAAATCTGTTGGACTATAACCTGGTGTCATGTGACTTCTGACATTGTCCACCCCACACTGATACCTCCACACCATCGGTCAGGGTATAGAGTATAAAGATTGGCAAGTCATGTTGCAGCTGTAAAAAAACTTTACTTAGAGCCAGAGCAGATAGTAAGGACTGCAGATTCTGCAGGCCAGGGTTAATAGATGTGGAGCTGGAAGAGTACAGCAGGTCAGACAACATCCAAGGAGCAGGAGAGTCAATATTCCTGACAAAGGGTTTTGGTCTGAAACACTGACATTCCTGCTCCTGCTCCTGGGATGCTGTCTGACCTGCTGTACCCTTCCAGCTTCACATCCATTAACTTTTAATTTGGCCACATTTGCAATATGGTGTGCAGTTCTGGTCACCACACTGCCCTGAAGGATGCAGAGGCTTTGGAGAGGGTACAGTAACAGTTTACTAAGGTGTTCTGAGGAAGGGTCACCAGACCTGAAACATTAACTCTGATTTCTCTGCACAAATGCTGCCAGCCCTGCTGTGCTTTTCCAGCAACTTCTGTTTTTGTTACCAGGATGTTGCCTGGTTTGGAGGGAATTAGTTGTGGGGAGAGATTGGACAAACTTGGTTTGTTTTAGAACATAGAACATACGAACATCAGAACTAGGAGCAGGAGTAAGCCATCTGGCCCCTCAATCCTACTCTGCCATTCAATAAGATCATGGTTAATCTTTTCACAGCCTCAGCGCCACGTACCTGCCTGCTCACCACTTTCCTTCGTTCTATTGTTGTTGAAAAAATATCTACCTTAGCTTTAAAACCGTTTACTGATGTAACATCAACCACTTCACTGGGCAGGGAATTCCTCAGATTCACAATCCCCTGGATGAAGACGTTCCTTCTCAATTCAGTCCTAAATCTGCTCTCCCTAATTTTGAGGCTATGCCATCTTATCCTAGTTTCATACACCAGTGGAAATATCCTCTCTATGTCTATCTTACCTATCCCCTTCATAACTCGAAATGTTTCTATAAGATTCCCTCCTCATTCTTCTAAATCCCAATGAATATAATCCCAGTCTACTCAGTCTCTCCTCATAAGCCAACCCCCTCAGCTCCAGAATCAACCTGGTGAGCCTCCTCTGCACCCCCTCTAATGCCAGTACATCCTTCCTCAAGTAAGGAGACCAAAACAGCACACAGTACTCCAGTACTCCAGCACCCTGTACACCTGCAACATAACCTCCCTGCTTTTAAACTCAACCCCTTTAGCAATGAAGGACAAAGTTTCATTTGCCTTCCTGATAGCCTGTTGTACTTGCAGACCAACCTTCTGTGGTTCACACACAAGGGCACCCAGGTCTCTCTGCACATCAGCATGCTGCAACTGTTTACCATTCAAGTAATAATCCTTTTTACTGCTACTCCTACCAAAATGGAACGTCGAAGACTGAAGGGCAGCCTGGTAGAGGTTTACACTATTAGCGGCACAGATAGAATGGCTCATCAGAGTCTTTCTCCCAGGGCAGAATTGTCAATTACTGGGGGACACAGGTTTAGGGGAAAGGGGGTAAGTTTAAAGGTGATGTGAGAGCCAGATTTTTTCCTCAGAGGGTGGTAAGTGCCTTGAATGCGCTGCCAGAGGAGGTGGGTGAGGGGGATACAATTGCCATGTTTAAGAGATATCTTGACAGATCCATGAATAGGCAGGGAATAGATGGATCGGACAGCATGGGGGCAAAAGGTATTTAGTTTAGATTAGATACCATACAGCATGGAAACAGGCCCTTCAGCCCAACAGGTCCACGCTGACCCTCCGAAGAGTAACCCACCCAGACCCATTCCCCTTTGACTAACGTACCTAACACTATGGACAATTCAGCATGACCAATTCACTTGACCTGCACATCTTTGGATTGTGGGAGGAAACCAGAGCACCTGGAGGAAACCCACACAGACAGTCGCCCGAGGTTGGACTCGAACTCAGACCCCTGGCGCTGTGAGGCATAGTGCTAACCACTGAGCCACCGTGCTGGTCCTAAAAAAGGTTTAGAAAGGTATCGTGTGTCAGCTTGGTGGGCTGAAGGGCCTGTTCCTGTGCTGTACTGTTCTTTGTTCACATACACAAAGACCTCCTCACACAGAGCAAAACGGCCACAACACACACAGACTCTCACACAAAGACACAACACACACACACACACTAGGTTAAACTCTTCTCCGCCTCATTGGTTAACTTTCCAATAAGCACCATTGTCTCTATTCTTTTGAGACATGCTGCTAACACAGTATTGGTCCCAGCGTACTGGGAGTTGGAAGCTTTCAGTCCGACACTATTTCTCTGGCCACACAATAATCTTGATACTTGGATTCGCACAAGGGTATGACAATGGAATTAACCCTGACTCAACTGGGACTGAGAGGGGGAATGGGAAATGGGGGGATTTGGGCAGAAAGGGAGACTGGAGGTTTTAAGAAGGGTGAGTGAGGGAGACTGGGAAGAGAGGAGATAGTTGGATTGAGAAATTGGTGTTGAGGAGAGAGGGAGACAGCCTGAGAGATGGGGGCAAGAGAGTGACTGGGGAATGTGTAAGTGTGTGCATGAGTTTTGGGAAGGTGCACTGTTGCTCAAGCCCAACTACTCCTGGGGTCATCGTCATCATAACAGTTTGAAAGATTTAATCATGAAATATGAAGTCCCCGATATACCTGTCTGTTAGAAGCAGGTTAACAGAAAACACTAACCAGGTAAACAACCATTAACACGTAACTCTACTATTTGAGATTCTACTTACCATCCAATTAACCACCCTCACAGACAGACAAAAAAAAACTGGTGTTATTGGTGGAGGAAAAAAATTGGGGAAACACAGTTCCATAGTGCCACACACTTTGCTGTGGTTTTTAGATTACTGACAGTGTGGAAACAGGCCCTTCGGCCCAACAAGTCCACACCAACCCGCCGAAGCACAACCCACCCATACCCCTACATTTACCCCTTTACCTGACACTACGGGCAATTTAGCATGGCCAGTTCACCTGACCTGCACATCTTTGGACTGTGGGAGGAAACCGGAGCACCCGGAGGAAACCCACGTAGACACGGGGAGAATGTGCAAACTCCACACAGTCAGTCGCCTGAGTCGGGAATTGAACCCAGGTCTCTGGCGCTGTGAGGCAGCAGTGCTAACCACTGTGTCACCGTGCCGCTCACTGTGCCACCATGCCGCCCACAAGTGTTCCTTATATTTGTTCACTGAAGGTATTTTGTGTCAGTCTTCGCAGTGGAGGACACAAATAACATAGTTTCATAGTAATAGATGCAGGAGAAGGCCTTTTGGCCTTCATTAGGCCTTCATTTGGCCTGCCATACATTAGGATCATGGCTGATCCATCCATCGTCTCCCTGCATTATCCCCATAACCCTTGATTCTCCTGCCGTGCAAAATCCCATCCAATTGTGTCTTGAATCTATTTTATGAAGCTGCCTCTACTACTTGCTTTGGCAGAGAATTCCACAGATTCACTACTTTCTGGGAAAAGCAGTTTCTCCTCATTTCTGTCCTAAATCTCCTCCCCCTAATCTTGAGGCCATTTCCCCATGTCCTCGTCTCAGCCACTAGCCTACCTATCCCTTTCATAATTTTATATGTTTCTATAAGATCCCCGCACATTGCATTTCTGTAAGATCGCAGTGGTGCTGGAAAAGCACAGCAGGTCAGGCAGCATCCGAAGAGCAGGAAAATTGACGTTTTGGGCAAAAGCCCTTCATCAGCGCTTCATATGTGAGCACATTCCTGATGAAGAGCTTATGCTTGAAACATCGACTCTCTCGCTCCTGCCTGACCTGCTGTGCTTTTCCAGCACCACTCTAATCTTGACTCTAATCTTCTGCAGTAACCACTTCTGCCTTTTCCAGGATCACACTTTTTGATCTCCAACATCTGCAGTTCTCACTTTCTCCCACGTTACTTACTTAGTTTCACAGTCAGTAACGAAAGGCAACAACTTGGGAGAAAGAATAACTGGCTGCGTCCAGATTTGAGTTACTTGCTGCACAGAGATAGAGACAGACGCTTCTTCTTCCAATCTGGAGACCTTCTGTCCCTTTATTGCTCACATGCAGTCAACAGATCAACTGCCCGGCAATCAGTCAGGAAGTTGTCTTCAGGCTTATGACTGTTGGCATCCACAATTGGTTAGAATTTCCCAAATCAATCAGCAATCTGTTGCTGGACGAATCTCACTCTGCAAACCAGTGCTGTGGCTCCTTCACTCTCCTCCCCCACTGTTGGCCAAGCAGCAATTAAATATAACTCACAGTGGGTCCCAGCGACTTGTTTTTAAAACTCCAGCAGCTCCTTCCACAAGCCATTGTTTGGAAACAGAGTCCTTTTCCCATTTCAGTCAGCACTTTGAGAATAAAGAAAGAAGAACATGCAGCCTTTATCAGGGAGTGAGAAAGAGAGAGTCCGGGGATTGGGGTAGAGAGAGAGAGGCTGTGGGATGGAAGACTTGAGAGTGGGAAGGATGTAATTTTGGGAAATGAAATCGCAGAGACATGCCAACATTACAGTATGGTTGTAACTGGGGACTTTAACTTGGATGTAGACTGAGTCTGTGGTAGCAATAAGGTGAGGGAAGAGCAAATGTTCCTAGATTATGTCCAGGAAAATTTTCCTCAGCAGTTGGTGTCCAGTGCAAATGATGGATCTGGGCCCTGGAAAGGAGGTGGGCCCATGTAGATCCAAGTGCCATTTGGGGACTATTCCGGAAACTGTGCCCATTGTGTGATAAGGTGGAGGATGATGCTGCAAATGGACAATAGACAATCCAGAATGAGGGTGATCCACTGAGGGAGAGCTGACTTCAATGGGGCAAGAACAGAGTGACGCATATTCCCTTGAAAAAGAGAGAGGGCAAATAAATCCAGAGCTTCCTGAAGGCGAAAAAGAAATGGAAATTATGTTAAAGAAGAAAGAGTGTGCTTAATAAGTGTCAGAGAGAAACTATAATGGAGAATGAAGAGGAATAAAACAGATTCAGAGGGAGTGAAAAACATGTTAGAGAAGCAAAGAAAAAACTGGCAGCCATTTAAAGGAGACTTTAAAGGCTTAGATCGGCAAATAACTCATTAAAGGTGTCTTAGGGCCAATTAGAGAGCAAAACAGAGATTTGGAAGGGTAAAGCTGACTGCAGTGTTACATGAATACTTTACATCTGTCTTTACCAAAGAGAGTGATGTCCTCCAGTCTATGGTGATAGAGGAGGATACTCAGTCACTGCAACGGTAGTAAAGAGGCAGTGTTGAACTGACTATCGATAATGTAGGTTGACAAGATGGCAGAACAAGATGAGATGCTTCCAAAGATATTGAAAGTGGAGATGGTAGAGGACTGGAAAATTGCAAATATTATACCCTTAATCAAAAAAAGGTGGTGAGGATTAACCCAGGAATCACAAAGCAATCTGTTTAACTTCAGTGAAGGAAATATTCCAGAAACATTGATTTGGGGTAGAGTTAGAAACAACTGTGCTAAGCTTAAATCAGGGTAATCACAATGGAATAAGGCAGGATGGGCTGGAGTGGGCTGTGAAAACAGTTCCGTGGCAAAGATGGTTGAAGAACAATAGCAGACTTCTAAGAAAGTAGTTCATCACTCATAACAAATCCATATCCCAGTGAGGAAGGAGGATTCTATGAAGTGCGGCATGGTGGCACAGTGGTTAGCACTGCTGCCTCTTAGCGGGTTAATTCCCGCCTCGGGCTACTGTCTGTGTGGTGTTTGCACATTCTCCCCGTGTCTGCGTGGGTTTCCTCCGGGTGCTCCGGTTTCCTCCCACAGTCCAAAGATGTGCAGGTCAGGTGAATTGTCCATGCTAAATTGCCCGTAGAGTTAGGTGAAGGGGTAAAATGTAGGGGAATGGGTCTGGGTGGGTTGCTCTTCAGAGGGTCAGTGTGGACTTGTTGGGCCAAAGGGCCTGATTCACACACTGTAAGTAATCTAACCTAATCAATCATAGTAAACCATAAAAGTTAAGGATAGCATCAGATTGAAAGAAAATTTCATACAATTTGGCAAAGACCCGAGGTAAAACAGAGGATGGGAAAGTTTTAAAAAGTCCAACAAAAGATGACCAAAAAAGGAATAATATAGGGGGAGAAGATAAACTTTGAGCATAAACTTCAAGTAATGTCAAGATGGACATCAAGAGCTTTCTTAAATATCTAAAAAGGAAGAGAGAAGGTAAAGTTAGCACAGATCCCTTGGAGACTGAGGCTGGGGAAATAATAATGGGAATGGGGGAATGGCAGAGGGGCTGACTAAATATTTTACATCAATCTTCACACTGAAAGACACTAATAGCATCCCAAAATTATTAAATAATTAAGGAGTAAAAGGAGGAGTGGTGATAAGAACAATAATTAGTCATAGACTCACAGAGATGTACAGCATGGAAACAGACCCTTCGGTCCAACCCATCCATGCCGGCCAGATATCCCAACCCAATATAGATCCACCTGCCAGCACCCCACCCATATCCCTTCAAACCCTTCCTATTCATATACCCATCCAAATGCCTCTTAAATGTTGCAATTGTACCAGCCTCCACCACATCCTCTGGCAGCACATTCCATACACATACCACCCTCTGTGTGAAAAGGTTGTCCCTTAGGTCTCTTTTATATCTTTCCCCTCTCACCCTAAACCTATGCCCTCTAGTTCTGGACTCCCTGACCCCAGGGAAAAGACTTTGTCTATTTATCCTATCCGTGCCCCTCATAATTTTGTAAACCTCTATAAGGTCACACCCCAGCCTCCGAAGCTCCAGGGAAAACAGCCCCAGCCTGTTCAGCCTCTCCCTATAGCTCAAATCCTCCAACCCTGGCAACATCCTTGTAAATCTTTTCTGAATCCTTTCAAGTTTCACAACATCTTTCCAGTATGAAGGAGGCCAGAATTGCACACAATATTTCAACAGTGGCCTAACCAATGTCCTGTACAGCCGCAATATGACCTCCCAACTCCTGTACTCAATACTCTGACCAAAAAAGGAAAGCATACCAAACACCTTCTTCACTATCCTATCTATCTGTGACTCCACTTTTATGGAGCGATGAACCAGCACTCCAAGGTCTCTTTGTTCAGCAACACTCCCTAGGACCTTACCATTAAATGTATAAGTCCTGCTAAGATTCCGCATTTATGTGAATTAAACTCCCTCTGCCACTTCTCAGCCCATTGGCCCATCTGGTCCAGATTCTGTTGTAATCTGAGGTAACCCTCTTCGCTGTCCACTACATCTCCAATTTTGGTGTCATCTGCAAACTTACTAACTGTACCTCTTATGCTCACATCCAAACCTTTTATATAAATGATGAAAAGCAGTGGACACAGCACCGATCCTTGTGACACACCACTGGTCACAGGCCTCCAGTCTGACAAACAACCCTCCACAACCACCCTCTGTCTTCTACCTTTGAGCCAGTTCTGTATCCAAGTGGCTAGTTCTCCCTGTATTCCATGAGATCTAACCTTGCTAATCAGTCTTCCATGGGGAACCTTGTCGAATGCCTTACTGAAGTCCATATAGATCACGCCTACCACTCTGCCCCCATCAATCCTCTTTGTCACTTCAAAAAACTCAATCAAGTTTGTGAGACATGATTTCCCATGCACAAAGCCATGTTGACTATCCCCAGTCAGCCTCTGCCTTTCCAAATACATGTACATCCTGCCCCTCAGGATTCCCTCCAACAACTTGCCCACCACTGACGTTAGACTTGCTGGTCTATAGTTCCCAGGCTTGTCCTTACCGCCCTTCTTAAACAGTGGCACCATTTTAACCCACCTCCAGTCTTCCGGCACCTCACCTGTAACTATCGATGATACAAATAACTCAGCAAGAGGCCCAGCAATCACTTCTCTAGCTTCCCACAGAATTCTCTGGTATACCTGATCAGGTCCTGGGGATTTATTCACCTTTACCCATTTCAGGACATCCAGCACTTCCTCCTCTGTAATCTGGACATTTTGCAAGATGTCACCATCTATTTCCCTACAGTCTAGATCTTCCATATCCTTTTCCACAGTAAATACTGATACAAAATACTCATTTAGTATCTCCCCCACTTTCTGCGGCTCCACACAAAGGCTGCCTTGCTGATCTTTGAGGGGCCCAATTCTCTCCCTAGTTACCCTTTTGTCCTTAATGTATTTGTAAAAACTCTTTGGATTCTCCTTATATAAATTATACTTGCCAAAGCTATCTCATGTCCCCTTTTTGCCCTCCTGATTTCCCTCTTAAGTATACTCCTACTTCCTTTATACTCTTCTAAGAATTCACTCAATCTATGCTGTGTAGGTTGCTCGCTGAGCTGTAGGTTTGATATCCAGACGTTTCATTACCTGGCTAGGTAACATCATCAGTGGCGACCTCCAAGTGAAGCGAAGCTGTTGTCTCCTGCTTTCTATTTATATGTTTGTCTTGGATGGGGTTCCTGGGGTTTGTGGTGATGTCATTTCCTGTTCGTTTTCTG
>NC_057711.1:1732906-1736880 GCF_004010195.1 Chiloscyllium plagiosum | reverse complement strand
GATGTTTGGAAAGTTAAAATCCCCTACCATAACCACCCTATTATTCTTACAGATAGCTGAGATCTCCTTACAAGTTTGTTTCTCAATTTCCCTCTGACTACTAGGGGGTCTATAATACAATCTGAATAAGGTGATCATCCATTTCTTATTTCTCAGTTCCACCCAAATAACTTCCCTGGATGTACTTCCCGGAATATCATCCCTCAGTACAGCTGTAATGCTATCCCTTATCAAAAGCACCACTCCCCCTCCTCCCTTTCTGTCCTTCCTGTAGCATTTGTATCCTGGAACATTAAACTGCCAGTCCTGCGCATTCCTGAGCCATGTTTCTGTAATTGCTATGATATTCCAGTCCCATGTTCCTAACTATGCCCTGAGTTCATCTGCCTTCCGTTTTGGGCCCCTTGCATTGAAATAAATGTAGTTTAATTTATTAGATTAGATTACTTACAGTGTGGAAACAGGCCCTTCGGCCCAACAAGTCCACACCGACCCGCCGAAGCACAACCCACCCAGACCCATTCCCCTACATTTACCCCTTCACCTAATACTACGGGCAACTTAGCATGGCCAATTCAGCAAACCTGCACATTTTTGGATTGTGGGAGGAACCAGAGCACCCGGAGGAAACCCACGCAGACACGGGGAGAACGTGCAAACTCCACACAGACAGTCACCTGAGGCAGGAATTGAACCCGGTGCCACTGTGTTCAATTGCGAACCACAGTGCCACCGTGCCGCCCACTTTTTTCTTCAACACTATGGGCACATTAGCATGACCTTATTAGTCCTACCTTGTCCCTGTCTGCCCTGACTGTTTGACTCACTTCTGTTCTCAACTGCACCCGTCTCAGATTGATCTCTTCCCTCACTATCTCCCTGGGTCCCACCCCCTCACCTTACTAGTTTAAATCCTCCCGAGCAGCTCTAGCAAATTTTCCTGCCAGTATATTAGTCCCCTTCCAATTTAGGTGCAAACCGTCCTTCTTGTTCAGGTCACTTCTACCTCAAAAGAGATTCCAATGATCCAAAAATTGTTTGGGAAACTAATGGGGCTAAAGACTGCTGTGTCCCTTGGACCTGATTTGATGTATCCTTGGATACTAACAGTATCCTATAATAACCATCCTTGGATATTAACGGTGTCCTATAATATCCATCCTTAGTTATTAACGGTATCCTATAATACCCATCCTTGGATATTAACAGTGTCCTGTAATATCCATCCTTGGATACTAACGGTATCCTATAATATCTATCCTTGAATATTAACAGTATCCTGTAATATCCATCCTTGGATACTAACGGTATACTATAATATCTATCCTTGAATATTAACAGTATCCTGTAATATCCATCCTTGGATACTAACGGTATCCTATAATATCCATCCCTGGATATTAACGGTGTCCTGTAATATCCATCCTTAGATATTAACGGTGTCCTGTAATAGCCATCCTTGGATATTATAAGTAGCTACAGAGATAATGAATGCACTGATAGGAATTTTCCAGGAATCCTTAGAGTCTGGAAAAGTGCCAGAGCTATGGAAAACTGACAATGTGGCACTTTTATTTACAAGGGGAAGGAGATAAAAACAACACAGGTAACTATAGACCAGTTAACTTGACATCTGTTATTGGGAAAAGGACTTTAGGGTGTTAGTTACTGGTAAAATGGTAGAGGAAGGGCATCGCGGTAACACTGAGATCTGACTCTGACCGTGCAGGGGGTAGTGAGTGGGTGGCAGAGGGGCTTTGACCTGGGGCAAAGATAGCACCTGAGGACCAGCGACTTTGAAGTTGGTTGGGTCCGGTGTAGACGGTGGTGGTGGCAGATGGATGGCAGTGCAAGCATCATTGATGGTGATGAGCTGGCTCAGGACTGAGAGACTCTCTTCAAACTATATCTTCCTTTTTTATCCCTTATTCTTAAATTGTTCAAAATGATGCCTTTTCAAGGTGACAAATGAACGCTTTTCACTGTATTGTTACTGTAAAATACACTTGGCAATAAAATCAAAATCAAAATCAAAATCATATCAGCAGTGTGGGTTCAGATCCCATCACTGCCTGAGGTTACCATGAAAGACCTTGCTTCTCAACCTGTTCCTTCCCATGAAGTGTGATGACCCTTTGAGGAGTGACCAGCCCTCTGAGATCGTGATAACAAGTCAAGATTCTTAGGGGATGTGACAGGGGGAGATGTGGGAAGGTTGTTCCCCCTTGTGAGGGAGAGACTAGGACCAGAGGGAATCATCCCAGAATAAGGGCTCACCCATTGAAGACAGGGATGAGGAGGAATGTCTTCCCTCGGAGGGGAGTGAATCTGTGGGAGTCTTTCCCACTGAGGGCTGTCGGGGCTGGGTCATTCGAGGCTGAGACAGAGAGTTTTAATCAGGAAGGGGATCGAGGGTTATGGGGGAAAGGCAGGAAAGTGGGATTGAGGATGATCAGATCAGACACGATCCCATTGAGTGACAGAGCAGACTCGATGGATTCCTGCTCTTATATTTTATGATTTTACATGCAAAAGGAAAGATTGATTTAATGAGTTCAGCACAGATTTGTGAAGCAGAAATCATATTTAACTGATGTGCTGTAGTTTTTTTGAACAGGAAACAAAAACAATTTCTGGAAAGTGTTGACGTGGTGTATGTGAACTTCCAGAAGTCACTCCATAAAGTGCCACAAAACAGATGTGTGTCAAAACTTATAGGTCACGGAATAAAAGGGAGATTAGATATGGAATTGGCGGAGCGACAGGAAACAGAGAGTAATGGTCATTGGATATTATTCAGCCTGGAGGTGGGTTTGTCATGGAGTTCCTCAGGGGGTGGTATTGGGATCCTCACTTTCGCTGTTACATATTAATGATCTGGTGCGGAGGGGACAATTTCAAAGTTTGTGGATGACCTGAACCTTGATAAGTGTGAGGTGGGCTCTGAAAGGATCTAAACAAGCTGGTGAGGGGCGGGTGGCAGATAAAGTTCAATGTAGAGAAACATAAAGTGACGCATTTTGGTCAGAAGAACATTGGGACACAGTATGAAAAAGGGGGGCCAGGAGCAGGGGCGGCTGGGGTGTGTATGTGGCAGGGCACGTGGAGAGAGCAGTCAATAAAACACACAATGTCCTCAGCTTTATTAGTAGGGTCATAGAGTACAAGTGCAAGGAGGTGATGGGGAACTTGAATGAGACACTTGTCAAAGCCCATTGCTTAATCCAGAAGTATAGTTCCGGACACTACATGTTACAAGAATGGTTTTGAGGAATGGGATACTTGAGGTTAGATTAGATACCCTGTAGTCTGGAAACGGGCCATTTGGCACAACAAGTCCATATTGGCCCTCCAAAGAGTAACCCGCCCAGACCCATTTCCTTGCACTTACCCGTGACTAATGCGCCCAACACTATGGGCAATTTAGCAGAGCCAATTCACCTGACCTGTACTAACTGTGAGAGGAAACCAGAGTACCTGGAGAAAACCCACACAGACACAGGGAGAACGTGCAAACTCCACATAGACAGTCGCCTGAGGCAGGAACCAAACCCAGGACACAGTTCTGTACACAGTTCTTGGTGAGACACTATTGGAGGGATGTGAATGGGGAGAGTGTGCAGACAAGATTTACAAGAATGGTTCCAGGAATGAGTTGTGAAAATAGTTTGGAGAGGATGGGAGTGTTCTTGGAGAGAAGGAAGCTAAGAGGAAATCAGATAGAAGTTTTCAAAATCATGATGGGGCAGGATATCATAGATAACGAGAACCTGCTCCTGCTCATAAAAGTATCAAGAACTAGAGGGCACAGATTTAATGTGGTTTTCAAAAGAAGCAAATAGAGTCATAGAGATGTACAGCATGGAAACAGACCCTTCGGTCAAACCCATCCACGCTGACCAGATATCCCAACCCAATCTAGTCCCACCTGCCGGTACTTGGCCCATATCTCTCCAAACCCTTCCTATTCATAT
>NC_057711.1:1714143-1732406 GCF_004010195.1 Chiloscyllium plagiosum | reverse complement strand
AGCCCTAACCCCGTAGCCTGCTTAATTAATCACTTTCAAATGACATTTTCAGCTCTCTATTGAAACCCCATATGGATTTGCCTCCACCACTTTCCCAGAGAGCACATTCCAAATCCCAACAACTCTGAGTAAGGAAGTTTGCGCTTATCTCACTCTATAGCTCTCTTGCTGACAGCCTTGAAGTTGTGACCCCCTAGTTACTGACATACCAACTGATAGCAGCAGAAAATCCTCCTTTACCCCATCAAAATTGTTGATAATCTTGAACAAATCAATAAGACCAGCTCTTAAATCTTTTCTGCTCTCAGGCGAATAAGCCCAATGTCTCTAATCTTTTCCTGCATCTAAAATCCCTCATTCCTCCTGTCAATCCTGTAAGTCTCCTTTGCATTCTGCCCAGGGCTTTAACATCCCTCAATAAGATGTCCAGAACTGAGCACAGTTCTCCAAATGCGCCTTCCCTTTTAGGATCCCCTCACCGATTCCTCCCACAGATTGGCCAGTTCACCCTCTTTAGTGATATTCATCCCCGTCCTCTTTAAAAAAATGCTCCAGAGGCTTCTTATAAACACCACGGCTGCACTCTCCTCTCATTCCCTGACTCTGTAACCACACTGTGCTGATCTTCCCTGGACCACTGGGTGTTCCCAATCAATCCTCTCTTGGAAGTTAAGCTTGATTATTTCCTCACATCTTTGGTAACTCACTGCTCTGCCGGGGTGACTGGGATCTGCCCCTTCATCTTGTTTCCTCGGTCAGTGTAATGATCGCCCCGGTACAGGTTTCTGGCGTCTCTGATGGCCCAGTAGGGGAGATCCCAACAGACACTTGACGGTCCTTTCCTTTCTTTAAATTATTCAGGGCTACGGTGGACAATGACCCCCCTTGGAGCAGAGCCAAGAGAGCCGTGAATACTCCCGCTGCAATCGCCTGTGAACTCTCAACTTGGGGTCAATGGTCATCCTGTCAGCCATGCCAAGGCCTGAGGGTAAGAAAGAGCCATTGCCTTTACAACCTGACTGCAGCACCAGGGGCCCGGGTTCAATTCCCGCGTCGGCCGACTGTGCGGAGTTTCCACATTCTCCCCATGTCCAAAGATGTGCAGGTTAGGTGAATTGGCCATGCTAAATTGCCCATAGTGTTCAGGGATGTGTAGGTTAGGTGCATTAGTCAGGGGTAAATGTAGAGTAATAGGGTAGGGGAATGGGTCTGGGTGGGTTACTCTTCGGAGGGTCAGTGTGGACTTGTTGGGCTGAAGGGCCTGTTTCCACACTGTGGGGATTCTATACCATTCTATAAATAGATGCTGATACCTACATGAATCTGGACCTCACATTGGATTTGTGTATAAATTCATTCTCAAGCTGTGGGGGTCATTGGCTCATGTTACATTTACTACCTGTCCCTAGTTGCCCCTTGAGAGGGTGGGGGTGAGCTGCCTTCCTGACCCGCTGCAGTCCACATGCTGTAGGGTGACCCACAATGCCCTGAGGGAGGGAATTCCAGGATTCTGACCCAGTGACACTGAAGGAACGGCGAGATATTTCCAAGTCAGGATGGTGAGGGGCTTGGAGGGGAACTTGCAGGGGGTGGTGTTCCCATGTATTCACCGTCACAGTCCTTCCAGATAGAAGTGGCTTATAATGTGATGTGAAATAACCCAAAGCAATTCACTCCTGTGCCTTGATGCTAGTGTTTATAACAACAACTTGCATTTATGCAGCACTTTTAATGTGGAGAATATTCCTGAAGTACTTTCAGACAATCTAAACATTCTCTGTTTCCTGTACAGTATCGATCCAGGAAGATTGTCCGGTTCGGGCAGTTTGGGGGCAGGACGTGTACAGATATATTGTCCACTGAGGAAACCTGTCCACTCACTGGGAACTGTGAAGAGCTACCAGTCAACTGTGGAAACAACTTCCAATGTGAAAACGGTAATTGGCTTTTTTCTCCATGTCTGTGTGGGACAGAGAGAAGGAGGTAGAGAGGGAGGGGAGGGAGAGAGAGTGAGGGAGGGAGGGAGAGAGGGGGGGAGAGAGAGAGAGAGAGAAAGGAGGAGGAGGAAGTGTAAGAGTGATAGCACTGAGAAAAATGGCAAAGGGTTGCTGAGGACCACTAACAAACCTTTCTCGCCTACCCCATTTGGCTGCTTCAGTTGGACACGATAACATGCCTAACAAAAAAAAACTTTGGTAACCAACCTTGGAGCTGATCCTAGGATTGTCCCATCTAAGTCTCTGCTCCACAGTTTTATGGTATCTAGGATTCAGCTTCATAACGGATTGTTTATTAACCCAAGGATCACAGCCATTTTTACCTACAACAGTGAATCATAAATATAGAACATAGAAACGTACTGCACAGAACAGACCCTTTTGACCCACAATGTTGTGCAGAGCCCCACTTTCCTGCCTTTCCCCCATAACCCTCGATCCCCTCCCTGATTAAAACTCTCTCTGTCTCAGCCTTGAATGACCCAGCCCCGACAGCCCTCAGTGGGAAAGACTCCCACAGATTCACTCCCCTCCGAGGGAAGACATTCCTCCTCATCCCTGTCTCCAATGGGTGAGCCCTTATTCTGAGATGATTCCCTCTGGTCCTAGTCTCTCCCTCACAAGGGGGAACACCCTTCCCACATCTCCCCCTGTCACATCCCCTGAGAATCCTGTACGTTTCAGTAAGGTCACCTCTCATCCTTCTAACCCCCAATGAGCACCGGCCCAACCTCCTCAACCTCCCCTCATAGAACACTCCCTCCATCCCCGGGATCAGTCTAGTAAAGGTAAAGGTAACTAATAACCTAATAGTGATTCCCGATCATGGCCCGTAAGCTAATGAGCCTGTTTTATATCTCCTTCCCTTTGTGAATAAGGGCCATTGCATTTATCGGTTTTCAAACCCTCTGAGTCAACTCCAATATCGAAAGATTCTTGGCAAATTGTCCATTATAGCCATGGTCTCTGCAGCTAATTCTTTATATCTGAGGTTGCACATCATCAGCTGAAGGGGAGTTATTGACTTTAACTCCATTAGTGATAATTATTGTATTTAAAGTATTTATTCAACTCCATTGCCATTTCCTGGCTTCCCTGTCAGTATTCACCCAGCCTCATTTCAATAACCTAAATTCATTGCAGCCTCACTCTTCCATTTCATATATTTAAAGAAGCTCTTACTGTCTGCTTTGATGTTACTTGCAAGTTTGCCCTCAAAGTTCATTTTCTTCCTCCATATTACTTTTTGTTTGTTTTTTTTGCTGGTTATTAAAACCCCAATCCTCTGGCTTACCACTTGCAGTTGGAACATTTGTGAATATAGTTTTTTCAATTTGACATATCCATTGGTTGGTTTATCCCCTTCCTAGGATCCTTCTTCCTCACTGGGATGTACTTTAGTTTTGAATCATAAACTTTATTTTTCAAAGGTTTGCCATGGCTCCTTAACCATTTTTTTTCACTAATGGTTTCCCTGTCTATTTCAGCCAGTTGTGCTCTCATTTCTATTTATTTACTCTTATTTACGTTTAGCACAGTTGTTTCTGACAAACGTTTATCACTCTCAAACTGAATACTAAGTTTCACCCTGTTATGGTCAGTGTTTTCTAAGGGAGCTTTTGCTCTTATTAAACCTGCCTCGTTACATATTAAAAATCAGCAGTGTTGCTGTGGAATTGTCAGTGCTCTGATTGGCCATTGGAGATTTAAAGGGGTGTGACCCTAACTAATATTTCTGTTGAGTGTGGGACCCACAAACAGCTGTGATGGTGTCACATCCTGAGTCTTCAGTTTCCTGTCACACTGACGTAAAATCTGGGCTATGAAACAGTCAATTACAGCCTTAATGATCCTCATAAGTACACAAAATAATGAAACACAGCAAAGTTTTTATTAACTGGCCTGTGGGACCAGGAGCATGCTAATGATCAAATATTCCGGACCATCAAGAGGTAGACATAACGGCAGTAAACGCTGACCAAGCAAAGCTTCGAGACATCAACAGCCTCACAGCGTCAACAGTAAGCAATAGAAATGTAACGCAAGGGATATACACATCACTGTTATATTTGACTTACAGCATAAATACTCAGATCTCATGGTATTTGAGGGATTTTTTTTGTTGGTTTGTCAAAAGTGCTGTTGATAAAACAATTTCTACTGTAGTAAGACTGCCTCACTGTTTACAGGAATAATTTCTTACTATAACATAGAAACATAGGGAATAGGAGCAGGAGGACGCCATTTAGCCCCTCGAAGCTGTTCTGCCATTCATTATGATCATGGCTGATCACCCAACTCAGTCTGCTGTTCCTGCTTTCTCCCTCAGAGCCTTCCATCCCTTTCGCCCTGAGAACTGTGTCTAACTCCTTGAGAACATTCAATGTCTCAAACGTTTCCTGTAGCATAGAGTCCCACAGGCTCCCCACTCTCAGGGGGAAGACATTCTCCTCAGCTGGCCTACCCTGTATCCTTCGACTGTGGCCTCTGGTTAGACATTGTGGCACCACGGTCTGTGCAGAAAGGACAACAAAGCTGCTAACAGCTGACCGAGATACAAGAATAATTTGGTGCTTACTTTAGACCGGCACAGACTCTATTGGCTGTTTTCAATGTGGTAGACCTCGATGACGCTTTGACTCTATAACTAAGATACATCAAGTTAAACATCACACAACACCAGGTTATAGTCCAACAGGTTTATCTGGAAGCACTAGCTTTCGGAGCGTCGCTCCTTCATCAGGTGGCTGATGGACTTGTGCTTCCAAATAAACCCGGAGAAAGTGAGGACTGCAGATGCTGGAGATCAGAACCTAGATCAGAGTGGTGCTGGAAAAGCACAGCAGGTCAGGCAGCATCCAAGGAGCAGGAGAATCGATGTTTCGGGTATAAGACCTTCATCAGGAATGGAGGCCTTTCCTGATGAAGGGCTTTGCTTGAAACATCGATTCTCCTGTTCCAGATGAACCTGTTGGTCTATAACCAGGCTTTGTCCACCCCAGTCCAACAACAGCTCCTCCACGTTAAGGCACGCCTGACATCTAGAGGTGGATTCTGAGATTGCAACCAGACTTTTCTCCATAGAGCCATAAACATTCCTGAAGAAGGGCTTATGCCCGAAACGTCGATTCTCCTGCTCCTTGGATGCTGCCTGACCTGCTGCGCTTTTCCAGCAACACATTTTTCAACTCCATAGAGTCATAGACATGTATAGGAAATAGACCCTTTGGTCCAACTCATCCATGCCGACCAAGTATCCTAAGTTAATCTAGTCCCATTTGCCAGCACTTCGCCCACATCCCTCCAAACCCTTCTTATTCATATACCCATCCAGATGCCTTTTTAATGCTATAATTGTGCCAGCCTCCACTACTTCCTCTGGCAGCTCATTCCATACATGCACCACCCTCTGTGTGAAAAAGTTGCTTTTTATATGTTTCCCTTCTCACCATAAACCTATGTCCTCTAGTTCTGGACTCCCCAACTCTATTTACCCTATCCATGCCCCTCTACAACGTCACCCCTCAGCCTCCGACTCCAGGGAAAACAGCCCCAGCCTCTCCCTACAGCTCAAATTTTCCAACCCCGGCAACAATCTTTTCTGAACCCTTTCAAATTTCACAACATCCTTCCTATAGCAGGGATACTAGAATTGAATGCAGTATTCCAAAAGTGGCCTAACCAATGTCTTGTACAGCCACAACATGACCCCCTAACTCTTATACGCTGAAAATGTGTTGCTGGAAAAGTGCAGGTCAGCCAGCAACACATTTTCAGCTCTGATCTCCAGCATCTGCAGTCCTCACTTTCACCCCTAACTCTTATACTCAATACTCTGACCAATAAAGGAAAGCATACCAAACACCTTCTTCACTATCCTATCTACCTGCGACTCCACTTTCAAGGAGCTATGAACCTGCACTCCAAGGTCTCTTTGTTCAGTAACACTCCCTGGAACCTTACCATTAAGTGTATAAGTCCTGCTAAGATTTGCTTTCCCAAAATGCAGCACCTCGCATTTATCTAAATTAAACTCCATCTGCCACTCCTCAGCCCATTGGCCCATCTGGTCAAGATCCTGTTGTACTCTGAGAGAGCCAAACTATAGAGGCTGCTGCATTCTAAATCAGTCTGTACTGTCGGTTTGTCTGAACGTATGGAGCAGTGATTTGTGTGTTGTTCTGTCTGCAGGACGCTGCATCCCAAGGAGGCTGAAGTGTAATGAAGATAACGACTGTGGTGATTTCAGCGATGAGGATGACTGTGAGTCGTTCAGATCCCCCTGTGCCAAAGTCTTGGAGCCTTTGGAAATAGGGCACACTGCAGGATCAGGGTGAGGAACAACACTGTGTCCATACACCAGGGCTGATGACACAGAGAGAGAGAGGCAGGCAAAAACAGCCAGACTACTGCGAGCTACACACACAAAAACGCAGACAGTCCTGACAGAGAGAAACAGAGAGACAGAGAGAGATGGAGAGAGAGAGAGACAGGGAGAGACACAGAAAGAGAGAGAGAAGTCAAACATAGAGTCATGCAGTACAGAGGAGGCCCTTCCACCCATTGAGTCTGTGCTAAACTATCTACACAAAGCCAGACTAGGCACAAAGCCATGGATGCTGTGCTTATTAAAGACTGTGAGGTTTCACACCTCAGCTCCCCACCTAAGCAGTGTGTTCCAGACCCTCACCACCCTCTGGGTGAAAATGTCTTTCCTCAAATCCCTTCTAAATCTCCTGCCTTTCACTTGAAAATGCTGTCCTTTGTTATTAGAAAATAGAACAGAACAGGAACGAGCTCTTTGATCCACCATGTTGTGCTTAACATGATGCCATATTAAACTAATCCCTTCTGCCTGCCCTTGGTCCATATCCCTCCATACTCATGGGCTTATCTAGAAGTCCCTTAAAAGTCCCTATCATATCTGCTTCCACCACCACCTCTAGCAGCACGTTCCAGACTCTTACCGCCCTCTGGGTAAAACTTTGCCCCTCACATCTCCTTTCAATTTTCCCCCTCTCACCTTAAATGTGTGCCTCCTTGTATTAGACATTTAAAATCAGGAGAAAAGATTCTATGCCTCTCATAATTTTATAGACTTCTATCAGGTCTCCCCTCAGCCTCCGCTGCTCCAGGGAAGACAACCCGTGTTATTCTAGCCTCTCCTTACAGCTCCTACCCTCTAATCCAGGCAGCATCCTGGTAAACCTCTTCTACACCCTCTCCAAAGCCTCCACATCCTCCCTGTAATGTGGCGACCAGAATTGAACACAATACTGTAAGTGTGGCCTAACCAAAGTTTTATAAATCTGCAACATGAAATCCTGACTCTTTGTACTCAATTCCCCAATCAATAAAGGCAAGCATGCCATACACCTTCTGTACCGCCCTATCCACCTGTGAGGCCACTTTCAGGGAGCTATGGACTTGGACCTCAAGATCCCTCTGTACATCAATGCTGTTCAGGGTCCTGCCATTAACTGTATACTTTTCCTTTACATTTGATCTCCCAAAGTGCAGCACTTACCTGGATTAAACTCCATCTGTCATTTCTTTGCCCATATGTGCAACTGATCAACATCCCACTGTATCCTCTGATAACCTCTTACACTACCCACCACTCCACTGATCTTCGTATCATCTACAAATTTACTAATCCACCCAACTACACTTTCATCCAAGTCATTTATATATTATTGACACTTTACATTCTCCATGGCCCTCATAACCATAAACACCTCTACCTGGTCCCCCCCTCAGCCTCCTCTGTTCCAAAGGAAACAACCTGAGCTTATCCAGCCTCTCTTCATCGCTAACCTGCTCCATCCCAGGCATCAACCTGGTGAATCTCCTCTGCACCCCCTCCAATGCAATCTGAAGACAAAGAGAGAGAGAGAGAGAGAGAGACAGAGGGACATAAATCATTAGTAAATCTGTGGATGACGCACAGATTGGCGGAACTGTGGACAATGAGGAGGATTGTCAGAGGATACAGCAGCGTATGGATGGGCTGGGCATTGGGCGGAGAAATGGCAGATGGAGTTTAACCGGAAAAATGCGCGGTGATGCATTTTGGAAGGTCTAATGCAGGAGGGAGGTACACAGCAAGTGGCAGAACCTTTGTAGCATTAACATGCAGAGGGATCTGGGCATACAGGTCTACACTTCCCCGAAAGTGGCCACACATGTGGCTAAGTTGGTCAAGAAGGCATGTGGCATACTGGTCTTCATCTGTCAGGGCATTGAGTATAAGACTTGGCAAGTCATGTTGCAGCTGTAGGGAACTTTATTGAGGCCACATGTGGAATATTATATGTGGTCTGGTTGCCCCATGAGCAGAAGGATGTGTAAGCTCTGGAGAAGGTACAGAGACAGTTCACCAGGGTGTTACCTGGTTTGAAGGGTATTAGCTATGAGGAGAGTTTGGACAAACTTTTCGCTTAAATGTTGAAGGCTGAGGGGAGACCTGATCGATGTTTACGAAATTATGAGAGGTATGAATAGAACAGACGTCAGAGACTTTTCCCCAGGGTAGAAATGTCAATTACTTGGGGACATAGTTTTAAGGTAAATGGAGGGGGTTAGAGTTTAAGGGAGATGTGTGAGGCAAGTTTTTTTACACAGAGGGTGGTTAGTGCCTGAGGAGGTGATAGAGGCAGGTACATCTACAATAGCAATCTTTAAGAGACATCTTGACTGATATATGAAAAGGCTGGGAATAGAGGGATATGGACAGGCTTTTAGTTTCAAAAGGCATCACATGTCAGTGCAATCTGGATAGGCTGAAGGGTCTGCTCCTGTGTTGGAATGTATTTTGTCCTTTGAATGAGAGAGAGAGAGAGAGAGAAAGAGAGTCAACAGTATGAGGACCAAGGGAGAGAAATAGTCTGGAGAGAGAGAGAGAGAGAGAAAAAGATGGCAGACAAGAGGCGGACAGACAGGCTGGCGGGCGGACAGGCGGGTGGATGGACAGGCGGACGGGCAGGCAGGTGGACAGGCAGGCAGACGGGCAGGCGGACGGGCAGGCAGACAGGCGGATGGGCAGGCGGATGGACAGACGGACAGGCGGACGGACAGGCAGACGGACAGGCAGGCGGGCGGACGGACAGGCGGGCGGGAGGCGGGCGGGCAGGCGGACAGGCAGGCGGACGGGCAGGCGGACGGACAGGCAGACGGACAGGCTGGCGGGCGGGCAGGCGGACGGGCGGGCAGGCGGACGGACAGGCTAGCGGGCGGACAGGCGGACAGGCGGACGGACGGGCAGGCGGACGGGCGGGCAAGCAGACAGACGGACAGACAGGCAGACGGACGGGCAGGTGGATGGACGGGCGGATGGACAGGTGGGCAGGCGGACGCACAGACAGGTAGATGGCCAGGTAAACGGACAGGCGGACAGACAGGCAGACGGTCGGGCAGGCGGGCGGACAGGCAGGCGGACGGGCAGGCGGACGGACAGGCAGACGGACAGGCTGGCGGGCGGGCAGGCGGACGGGCGGGCAGGCGGACGGACAGGCTAGCGGGCGGACAGGCGGACAGGCGGACGGACGGGCAGGCGGACGGGCGGGCAAGCAGACAGACGGACAGACAGGCAGACGGACGGGCAGGTGGATGGACGGGCGGATGGACAGGTGGGCAGGCGGACGCACAGACAGGTAGATGGCCAGGTAAACGGACAGGCGGACAGACAGGCAGACGGTCGGGCAGGCGGGCGGACAGGCAGGCGGACGGACAGGCGGACGGGCAGAGGGAGAGATGATGGCTGAGTGATGTTGCAATTCAGACACCCAGGAAATTCTCTGGAAACTTGGGCTCAAATGCGACCACAGCAAATGTTGCAATCTGAATTCCTACAGACTCAGTAATTAAAAAGTCTAATGATGACTATTGTCAATTGTCATAAAAACCCATCTGATTCACTAATATCCTTTAGGGATGGGAATCTGCCGTCCTTACCTGGCCTGGCCTATACGTGACTCCAGACCCACAGCGATGTGGGTGACTCTGAGATCGACGACACTCCATTGTAAAAAGTCCTGAGAAAGACCTGAAACTAGACGGATTGACCTGGCATCGACCTTGGCACAGGAAAAGACATCGGCAGATACAGCCCTGTCGACCCTGCAGGGTCCTCCTGGGGGCTGGTGCCAACATTGGGAGAGCTGTCTCACCAAGCACCAGCCTGACACAGTCACACTCACAGAGTCACACCTTACAGACAGTGTCCCAGACCCCACCATCACCGTCCCACAGGCAGGACAGACCCAGCAGAGAGGGGGTGGCACAGTGGGATACAGTCAGGAGGGAGTTACCCTGGGAGGCTTCAACACTGACTCCGGACCCCATGAAGTCTCATAGTTTCAGGTTAAACATGGACAAGGAAACCTCCTGCTGATTACCACAGACCATCCTCCCTCGGCCGACGAATCAGTATCCTCCATATTGATCAACACTTGGGGGAAGCACTGAGAGTGGCAAGGACACAGGATTTCAATGTGCATCTGTCTTGGAAACCAATGGATTAGATGGCAGCTTTGCAGTCCTGTCACATCCAGTGGGGAATGGTAGCGAACAAGACAGTTTGGAAAGAGAGGGTGACACTGAGGGATGTTCTTTCAGAAAGAGATACTGCAACAATCTGAATAGAGAGAGGACTTTGTGCGAAGGGGATGGAGAGTGGAAGGGAGGAAGGACACAGAGAGCGAGAGAGAGAGAGAGAGAGAGGGAAAGGCGGAGTGGATCGGGGGAGGGATGAAAGGACCACTGAGGGAGTGAGGGAGGAGACAGAAGGAGAGGAGAGTCAAGATTAGAGAGTGTTGCTGGAAAAGCACAGCAGGCCAGGCAGCTTCCAAGGTGCAGGAAAATCGACGTTTCGAGCAAAAGCCCTTCATCAGGAATTCCTAACGCTGCTCGGATGCTGCCTGACCTGTTGTGCTTTTCCAGCGCCACTTGACTCTAATCTCCAGCATCTGGAGTACCCACTTCCACCTAGAAGAAGGAGAGGTGAGACAGGAATGGAGGAGAGCCAGCCATTAGCACCTAGGGAGGGGCTGATTGGTGCTGAATGACCAAGTTGGGCCTTGCCTTTTTAGACTGATCATCTTCGGGATGGAGCCGCGGAAAAGCCCGTTCAACAACAAATTCTACAATGGCCTATGTGAAAATGTCTTTGACAGCAACAGGAGGACTCGTTTCCGTATCCCATGGAATATTGGCTTTTTCTCCTTCCAGGTAAGGGTCACCTGTTTCTTTTATTCATTCACAGGATGAGGGTGTCACTGGCCAGGCCAATATTTAGTCCCCATCCCTAATTGCCCAGGGGGCAGTTAACAGTCAACCACATTGTCACATGTAGGCCAGACCAGGTAAGGATGGCAGAGTCCTTTCTTAAAGGGCATTAGTGAACCTGTGGGGAAGGCCGGGTTACAAATGAGGAATGGCTTTATCCTCAGTGGGATTGCGGTGTGTCTATCATGTGAAAGGGATTAATGGCGTCTCCCTGCAGGGTGAAGGGTCCACGTGGACACTGACGGGGGAGGGGGGAGGGTGCCTTTGTGAAGCCGTCTGTCCTTGGGTGACATCGGACTACGGAGTGGGGTTTGAGGGCTTTGTGAAGCAGGGGCCGAGTGTAGGGGAGGAAAATCCCCTCGTATTTTCTCAACATGGATTTGATCTTTACCTGAATTGATCTTTGCTGGGTTTTCAGGGAGACACTGGGGAATGGGACAAGGTGAATAATCTTGTTGTGACACACATCCATGCTATGTCCACTCTGTACTCTAAGATCGTATTCTTGAGTTGTTTGATTCTATTCACTTAGACACAAGCTACACAAGCCTTCACGACTGAGGTATACGAGAGTTCGACTGAAGTTGTCACAAAGATCATGGAAGAGACCACAAGTGGTTTCAACGTTGGACTCTCTCTGACCACCAAGTCTAATAAGGTTGATGCTACTGCTGGCGTTGGCTTCAATCTCAACAAGTCGCGAAATCTTGAAGTTCTACTAAGTCACAATCAGTCCCAGGTAGAGTCCCTGATCAGCCTGCCACTTGGAATGGGGAGACAGAACCAAACTAAGAGAATTGAGAACAGCACAGAGAGAGAGTGAGAGAGAGAGAGATGGTGACCTCCTTAGCTAAGGAAGGAGGGTCTAGTGATGGAGGGTGTGCAACAAAGATTTGGTTCCTGGAGTGGGAGGACTGACATCTGAAGACAGACTGGATCAGTTTGGACCGTATTCATCGGAGTTTACCAGATGGAGGGCATCTCATAGTAAGCTATAAAATTCCAACAGGACTAGACAGGGTGGATGCCGGAAGGATGTTCCTAATGACAAGAGGAGTCCAGAACCAGAGGGTCACAGTCCAAGGATACAGGGTAGGCCATTTTGGACTAAGTTGAGGAGAAATGTCTTCACCCAGAGAGTGGGGAGCCTGTGGAATTCTCTGTCCCAGAAAGCAGTTGATGGCAAAATATGGAATGGTCTCAAGAAGGAGATGGATGGAATTCTTAATGATAAAGGGATGAAAGAAAATGGGGAGAAAGCAAGAACATAGGATGGTCAGCCATGATCATTTTGAATGACAGAGCGGACTCAAAGGGCTGAATGGCCTGTTCTCGCTGGAAGCAAAGGATTTGGAGCATAGGAGAGACGGGGGGGGGGGGGTGGAAACCGAATGGAGGGTAGAGACAGGGCAAAAAAAAAGGTAAAGTAGGGGAATAGAACATGGGCAGCACACTGGTTAAGGGTGGCATGATGGCTCAGTGGTAGCACTGCTCCACTGACTCCCTGCCTCACAGCGCCAGGGACCCAGGTTTGATTCCACCCTTGGGCGGCTGACCGTTTAGAGTTTGGGCATTCTCCCCGTGTCTTAACAGGTTTCCTCCAGTTTACACCCCCAGTCTAAATATGCGCAGGTTAGGTGAATTGGCCATGCTCAATTGCCCATAGTGTTCAGGGATGTGCGGGTTAGCTGTGGGAAATGCAGGGTTACAGGGATAGTTGGGGATTGGTGGGATGCTGTTCGGGGGGTCAGTGTTGAGCTGATGTGCTGAAATGTCTGCTTCCACACTGCAGGGATTCAATGAACAAACAGGGGGAGGAGAGAGGAAGTAAGCACGGGGATTAGATGGAGCGAACATGGCATAAGGAGAGAGCACAGAGAAAGCAAAAGTGCATGGGAGAGAGAGGATAGGAGAGATAGAGAGAGGGATAGCCAGAATAGTAGGAGGAAGGGCACAAGAGAAAGAGCATTTGGCACAGGAGAAAGAGAGAGAGAGCGAGAGCAAGGTGTGGGTGCAGACAACGAATAGAGAGAGACAGAGAGCGTATGGGAGAGGGATTGGGAGTATTACATGCAGGAAGAGGGTGGTAGCACAGACAGACACACTGTTGTGGACATGTGGATGGTGGGAATCGTTGTACTGGCTGGAGAGGGTGGATGAGAGGGAGAGAGAGACAGACAGACAGACAGATGAGGAGAGACAAAGTCCGTTGAAATGAGAGAAAATGGGTGGAGAAAAAACAATTGGTGGCGTTAGAAACAGAGGTGGGGAGAGTCAGGGAGTGTGAAACAGGAGAGAGTGGGAGAGTGTGAGGGGAAACGGCTGCTCCAGACAGACTGACAACACACTGATCAATCAGAGGAGGAACTAACAGAGGAGACGAGAGTGAGGGAGCCCACAGAGAGAGGGCCTAGCAATGCAGCCGTAGAAGGGGTAGGTAGAGTCTGGGGACCGTGGAGGGAGAGGGGTGGATGGGAATAGATGAACGATTAACATTATGACAATCACTGAATCACAGAGCTGTTATAATGCAGACAAAGGCCATTTGGCCCCTTGATGTCTGTCCAGGTTCTATCCCCTAATGCCAATTTCCTGGCTTTTTTTCCACATCCCTGTACACTATTTATATCCAAAAAAAATCCAGTTTTCCCTTGGCTGCCTCAGTTGAACCTGTCCCCACCACATTTTCATTCCACACCCTAACTACGCACTGAGTGATAAAGGTTTTCCCCTGGTTTTGTTTGCACATCGCTTTGAATCAACGCGCCTCTCATTCTCGATCCTTTTATGAGCTGGAACAGTGTCTTGTGATCTATTCTGTCCAGCCTCCACTCATGACGTTGACACCTCTGTCGGATCCCCTCTCAGCCTCATCTCTCCAAGGAGAACAGCCCCAACGTCTTCAATCTACCCTCATCGCTGATGTTTCTCACTGCTGGAACCATTCCTGTCGGTCTCACCTGCACTTGTGTTCACATCCCTGTGTTAAGAGGGGGTGGTGAGCTGGCCTCGTTCTGCTGCTGAAAGGTAGTTACAGAATCTGCTCAGTCAGGGAAAATATTAACTTTGTTTCCAGAACCTCTCCCTGTGCCTTCATCTTAACACCAGGCTGCATAAACTTTGTGAGGTTACCCTGTGAGTAAGGTCACTCATTAGAAACATAAAGAGTTGATTGGTGCGAATTTAAGGACGAGACAGTGAGGAGTTCAGGGTGGAAGAGTATGTTGCTGGAAAAGCACAGCCGGTCAGGCAGCATCCGAGGAGCAGGAGAATCGACGTTTCGAGCACAAGTCTGATGAAGAGCTTATGCCCAAAATGTCGACTCTCCTGCTCCTCGGATGCTGCCTGACCGGCTGTGCTTTTCCAGCATCACAGTTTTTTGGCACTGGGTGGCAATTTAAGCCGAGGGTGACCACACCTCAGTTGAATCTTTATGACAATCCCAGCCAATGTAGGAATTGAACCCACGTTGTAGGCATCACTGTGTAATGGAAGCCAGTCATTCAGCTAACTGAGCTTACCAACCTGTCCACATCACAGAGCAAGAAATAACCTCTCATCCTACCCCCTTTGAGTGGGGATTGGGTGCGTGTGAGTTGGGGAAGCATAGCTGACTGGTCTGGAGGAGCAGAGGTGAGTATGTAGTTTGGATGAGGCAGGCAATGGGGTGGGAAGTCTGTGTGAGGGTCAGGGCATAGACTGGGAAACTGCGGGGAGTTCAATGTAGACTGACCCCAGGCTCCTTATTTCTTGTGATAAGATGTAATTTTCATTCAGAAATAGATAACTCATTCTTACAAATGTATCCAAAATCTAGACGAATGAATACTTCCGGGTAAAGGGTCAAATACAGCTGGCAAAATTCCACATGCGAAACAAACGCTATATGCTCGATGACGATTTTATCATTGACCTGAAGAATCTGCCAAGGGAATATGACAAAGGGGTGTATTTTAAATTCCTGGAAAGCTACGGTACACATTACAGCTCCGCTGGAACACTAGGTGGCGATTATCAAATGGTTTACGTGTTGGACAAATCGGAAATGATGAAGGATCGTAAGTCAAGTTGTTTCACAGTCTAAACTTCATGATGTAATTTCCTCCTCTTCACCCAATTCAAACAAAAGCAAAATACTGCAGATGCTGGATTCTTTTTTTTTATTTTCCCCCCACACTACCGCCTAACTGCGGTAGTGCTTATTTTTTTCCCCAGCACCCATGGTGTGTGTGTGTGCAGGTGTGAGACACAGTGAAAGACACAAAGTGCACGAATCTTTATTCAAATTCCACCACCAGGAAGATAGGAAAACACCCGGGTGGCCAGTGACAAACACTGCCCTTCACATCAAAGGGCAGTGCTGTGTGATCAAAACAGTGAAGGGGAGGGTAGGGACTAAATCAAAATAGAATTGGAGGGAGAAATGATGCACTCCACTCCCTGCGGCGCCCACCTCTCCTGCTGGATTCTTTTTTTTTCTTTTCTTTTCTTCTTTCTTTTCTTTTTTTTTCCCTTTTTTTCCCTTTCTATTTTCTTCTTTTTCTTTTAACCCCACACTACCGCCTAAGTGCGGTAGTGCTTATTTTTTCCCCAGCACCCATGGTGTGTGTGTGCAGGTGTGAGACACAGTGAAAGACACAAGATGCATGAATCTTTATTCAATTTCCACCACCAGGAAGATAGGAAAACACCCGGGTGGCCAGTGACAAACACTGCCCTTCACATCAAAGGGCAATGCTGTGTGATCAAAACAGTGAGGGGGAGGGTAGGGACTAAATCAAAATAGAATTGGAGGGAGAAATAATGCACTCCACTCCCTGCGGCACCCACCTCTCCTGCTGGATTCTTTATTTGTTCAGGGCCTCATTAGCTGTGCCAGCATTTAGTACCCATCCCTAATTACCCAGGGGGGAATGAGGAGGGAGAAATAATGCACTCCACTCCCTGCGGCGCCCACCTCTCCTGCTGGATTCTTTATTTGTTCAGGGCCTCATTAGCTGGGCCAGCATTTAGTACCCATCCCTAATTACCCAGGGGGGAATGAGGAGTCACCCTCATTGCTGTGGATCTGGAGTCAAACGTAGATAAGGATGGTAGATTGGCTTCCCTTAGGGCAGTAAATGAACCAGATGGGGTTTTCCCCAATTATAGATCCGAGTCGTCATTCTGGACTCTTGATTCCAGATTATTATATTGAATTCAAATTCCACCATTTGCCAAGGCAGGATTCAAACCCAGGTCCCCAGAACATTAGCTGGGTCTCTCAAACGTAGATAAGGATGGTAGATTGGCTTCCCTTAGGGCAGTAAATGAACCAGATGGGTTTTCCCCAATTATAGATCCGAGTCGTCATTCTGGACTCTTAATTCCAGATTTTTATATTGAATTCAAATTCCACCATTTGCCAAGGCAGGATTCAAACCCAGGTTCCCAGAACATTAGCTGGGTCTCTGGATTAACAGTCCAGTGGTAATGCCACTAGGTCATCACCTCCCCTTGAAATCAGCAGCTAAAACTGAAATTGCTGGAGAAACTCAGCAGGTCTGGCAGCATCTGTGGAGAGAAATTAAGTGTTAACATCCCGAGTCTGATATGACCTGTCAGAATACTAAAGGAGGGTCACTGGGCTCGAAGCATTGACTCTATGTCTCTCTCCACAGATGCTGCCAGACCTGCTGAGTTTCTCCAGCAATTTCAGTTTTTGTTTTAGATCTCCAGCATCTGTGGGTTTATTTTTAGATTTTATCTTAGCTCTCCTTTCAAACTCAGATGACACTTTGTTTGGTTCAGGTTTTAATTTTACTGAAAAGGCACATGTTGTTGAAACTTTCTGTCTTCAGAACAATTCACGAGAATATCAATTGAAAGGGAAAATCTGCATTTACACGTGTTCCATTTGCCTTGCCTATTACCCATTGAACTTTCTGTGATTCAAGGTCAAGTGTTCCCAAATCCCACTATGGTGTAGCTTTCTTTTTTTTTTAAACATTCATTTACTCATGGGATGTGGGGGGGTCACTGACTGGCCAGCATTTATTTCCCGTCCCTAGTTGCCCCCTTGAGAAGGTGGGGGTGAGCTGCCCGCTGCAGTCCATGTGCTGTAGGGTGACCCACAATGCCCTGAGGGAGGGAATTCCAGGATTCTGACCCCGGGACACTGAAGGAACGGCGATATATTTCCAAGTCAGGATGGGGAGTAACTTGGAGCTGAACTTGAAGGGGGGTGGTGTTCCCAGGTAGCTGTTGCCCCTGTCCTTCTAGATGGAAGTTCACTTAAATTGTCTATGTCCCATTGTGCTTTCCTCACCAGTTACCTTCCTAACTATCTTTGAGTCATCCCCAAACTTGGCTGCAGTCCATTCACTTCCCTCCTTGAAGTCATTAGTATCTATTGTAAGTATTTGCAGCCCCAGCACTGATCCACTAGTTACAGGTTACTGTCCTGCCAATACCCACCCACACCCCCTTCTCACAACTCTCCATTAGTCTTCTATCAATTAACCAATCCTCCAGCCATGCGAAAGTACTCCTCCCAACACCATGGGCTATTACCTTACTGCATAGCCCAATGTGTGGTATCTTATCAAATACCTTCCTTCCCTGAGCACTGCCAGGTTGGCACCAGAGAGTGGACACACACAGTACATGGTGAATTCATAGCACCAGGTGGGATATTAAGGAATAGGGTCAGCAAGCAGGGCAGGGAGGAAGAATCTGGGGGAATGAAAGAATCTGAGAGTTTTTCAAGCTTACCTTTCTCAGCAGCTGATCGGAAGACAGGAGATTGTTTGGCCAAAATAGCAATTAACACAAGGTTTCAAATTGAGCAGGGACCAAGCATGGAATGGTAGAGAGAGAGAGGCAGAGTCTGAGTGAGGTGATAATGGAGTGAGGGGTTTGGAGTGTGAATGGGGAGGGGTTTGGAGAGGTGGTGATGGAGGGAGGGGGTTGGGGTGTGAACGAGGTGGTGATGGAGGGAGG
>NC_057711.1:1685425-1710321 GCF_004010195.1 Chiloscyllium plagiosum | reverse complement strand
GTGGTGAGGGAGGGGTTTGGAGTGTGGACGAGGTGGTGAGGGAGGGAGGGAGGGGTTTGGAGTGTGGACGAGGTGGTGAGGGAGGGGTTTGGAGTGTGGACGAGGTGGTGAGGGAGGGGGGGAGGGGTTTGGAGTGTGGACCGATCCAGGATTGCTTTGAAATCTGAAGGATGAATTGCAGCTGGAATATGTTGGAATAGCTGACTGGTCTGGGGGAGTAGAGGTGAGTATGTAGGGTAAGGCAAAGCCTAGACTATCACTGAGGAAGGAGTTTTGTTAAAGTGAGATTTAGCAAATACTTTGTCGAACAATAGAGGGGAAATAGAAAACAGGGAAAGACAAGGAGTCAAAAGTTTAAAAGAAAGTTTTTCTCCTCCTCCCCCCTCCCTGTCCCAGGTCCCAGTCCCACCTTCCAGGTGAAGCAGTGTTTTACTTGAGCTTCTTACAGTCGAGGTGCCTGTGTTCACAGCTCCTGATGCAGCCTCCTTTCCAATGGGGAGACCCAGCACTGGCTGGGAGACCACTTTGTGGACACCCCTCCACTCTGTCTGTAAGAATGAGCCCACCCTTCCAGTTACTCATCATTCCAACCAACCACCTTTCTGTCGTGTGAACCTTCCTGCCCTGGGCTTGCTGCAGTGTTCCGACAAAGCCCCCAAACACAAAGGGGACAGCACCTTATTTTCTATGTGGACACTGCACTTTCTCGAGTGATCAATATTGAGATTCAAACCCGCAGGGTGAGCCCTCTGGCCTCTATTTTTCTTACGTCCCTCTCCCTGCTATGTCTGTGTCTTATTAGAACATAGAACAGTACAACACACTGCAGGCCCTTCTGCCCTCAATGTTGTGCCCCCCTTCTAACCTACTCTAAGATCAGACTAACCTACAAACCTTCATTTCACTATCATCCACGTGCTTATCCAAGAATCGTTTAAATGACTCTACTCCCACTGCTGGCAGTGCATTCCACACACCCACCACCCTCTGTATAAAGAACCTGCCTCTGATATCTCCCCTAAACCTTCCTCCAGTCACCTTAAAATTATGTCCCCTCGTGATAGAGATTTCTGCCCTGGGAAAAAGTCTCTGGCTATCCACTCTATCTATGCCTCTCATCATCTTGTACACCTCTATCAAGTCACCTCTTATCCTTCTTCACTCCAGTGAGGATGGCACGGTGGCTCAGTGGTTAGCATTGCTGCCTCACAGCACCAGGGACCCAGGTTCGATTCCAGACTCGGGCAACTCGGACTCTGTGTGGAGTTTGCACATTCTCTGCGTGGGTTTCCTCCGGGTGCTCCGGTTTCCTCCCACAGTCCAAAGATGTGCAGGTCAGGTGAATTGGCCATGCTAAATTGCCCATAGTGTTAGGTGCATTAGTCAGAGGGAAATGGATCTGGGTGGGTTACTCTCCGGTGGGTCGGTGTGGACTTGTTGGGCCGAAGGGTCTGTTTCTACACTGTAGAGAATCTAATCTAATCAGTAAAGCCCTACGTCCCTCCACCTTTCTTCGTAAGACATGCCCTCACCCAGGAATAGCTGGAGCAGGTCTGGCAGCATCTGTGCACAGAAAGCAGAGTTAACATTTTGGGTCCAGTGACCCTTCTCCAGGTTCACTTCCTCCTCCCTGTCTGCTAACAGCATGAAATCCAACATTTTCCAGTTCCTTACACTCCTCTAGAGTCACTGGGCTCGGAATGTTAACTCTGTTAACATTTGGCGTGATCAACCAATGTGAGTGTGAAGTGCATTCAAACATTCAGATTGTTTATCCCTTGCTCAGCCGTTCCAACAATGTTTTCCATCTTGAAATTATTTCATGCCTGCCATTGTTTCTAGTGTCTTTGATTCTTCTAACTTCGATTTGTCTGCCTTCTCCATTCACATGGTTAATCTCTGGATACAGCATTGACAACCCCGTCTTAATCTCAACATTCCTAGATCATCCAGTTCACATTCAGCTCTTCAGCATGTCTGAGTTACCCATGTCGCTTTTAGGATTCCATCCTTTTTAACTCAATCCCATACCACTTGCGATGGCTCAGTGGTCAGCACTGCTGCCTCCCAGCACCAGGTACCTGGCTTCAATTCCAGTCTGTGTGGAGTTTGGGCATTCTCCCTGTGTCTGCGTGGGTTTCCTCCCACAATCCAAAGACGTGTACGTTAGGTGGTTTGGCAATGCACAATTACGTCATTTGGATAGATGGGTTGCAAAGGTTTGGAGAGATATCGTCCAGGCCAATGGGTCTGCTTCTGTGCCATATGATTAGATTAGATTAGATTACAGTGTGGAAACAGGCCCTTCGGCCCAACAAGTCCACACCGACCCTCCAAAGCGCAACCCACCATACCCCTACATTTACCCCTTACCTAACACTACAGGAAATTTAGCACGGCCAATTCACCTGACCTGCACATCTTTGGACTATGGGAGGAAACCGGAGCACCCGGAGGAAACCCACGCAGACATGGGAAGAATGTGACTCTATGACTATAAATTGTCCCTAGTTTGCAGGCTAGGTGGGTTAGCCATGGGAAATGCAGGGTTACAGCGATTGGGTGGGATGCTCACTGGAGGGATGGAGTGGACTTGATGGGCTGAATAGCCTGCTTCCACCCTGTAAGGGTTCTATGATTGACTTGCTGGAGTGCTATTTTAATTCTTGCTGCTGTTTGTGTGGGGAGATTTGCTTCCTTCTCCAGTTATTGTGCGCTCCTTCAGGGCTGGCATCCAGCTCTAAGCCAACCAGTTTTCATCAAGTATTTTTGCTTTAGTTTTCATCCCCATGGCAACCTCAGCCACAGTCTAACTGCTCAGAACTGATGCCACTTTGAAGAAGTCCAATTCTATGCCATCCAGAAAACTCTTCACTTTCACTTTGGATTTGGACCTCCATGAAACTCTCTGCCAAGTATGGACAGAGTGAATCACTTCATTTTATTGAAGGGCGCTACATCAATGCATTTTCCTTCTTTCAGAGTTTACACTCTGGTTCCCCTCCCCCCGTTATCAAATCACCTGAATATTGGAATGGGGAATGCCAGGATTGTTGCCATGCTGGTTGAGTGTGTGTATGAGAGCTCTCAGCTCACGAGCCCCCACCTTATACCACCTTTCCCCACACTCAGTTGGCTTCCTCACTCGCTAACAGATTGCCAGTTAGATCGTTCCTGGCTGCACACCAACCGTTCCCTCTGGGACACCCTGGTCCACCTCCTCCCCCCGCCACGCCCCACCCCAGCCACAAATCCATGACACCTTCCCCTGTAACACCTGCCCATTTACCTCCTCCCTCCTCAATATCTAAGGGCCCAAACACACCTTCCAGCTGAAGCAGCACCTTACCTGCACTTCATACAATTTAGTCTACAGCACTCGCTGCTCAAAATGTGGTCTCCTCTCCACTGGGGAAATGAAGCATAGACTGGGTGACCACTTCACAGACATCTACCACAAAAGACACCCGGAGCTTCCTGTTGCCTGCCACTTTAACACCCCACCCTGTTCCCTGGCCAACGTCTCTGACCCAGGCTTGCCACTGTGCTCCAGTGAAGCTCAGCGTAAGCTATAAGAACAGCACCTCATTTTCCGCTTGGGTACCCTGCAGCCTTCAGGACTCAGTTTGGAGTTCAACAATCTTCAGGCCTAAGCACCTTCTCCTGTATCCTTAGCCACACACCAGACCTTGTCATTACATGGTCTGCTATCACACAACCCATTGTCAGTGACAAACAGTCCCCATCAGCAGCTATCGATTCTCCCAGGCTGGCCTTTAACCACTCCGTTGTCTATCCAACTGGTTTTGAGTCTCTCTCTTCGGACTCTATCTCCACTTACTGATTACCCACTCCCCCTCCCCAACATTCTTCAGCATAGATACCAACCTTTTCCTGGCTACAATCAGTTCTGAGGAAGGGTCACCAGACCCAAATTGTTAACTCTGCTTTCTTACCAAAAGTGCTGCCAGACCTGCTGAGTTTTTCCAGCAAATTCTGTTTTGTTTCTGACTTCCAGCATCTGCTGTTCTTTCAGTTTTGTCAAGGAATTGATGACCTTCTCACACAAAGGCAATCGTCAACCATTCAGCCAGAGAATAGCTGAGCTGAAAGCACGCACATCAGCGGTGGAGGTAATGCTGGTGCTGATCTATAGCTTTATAATGACATAAACATATTGTAAAAGTGATGCTGCAAGAAGCCAGAACTAGAGGTATCCCTAGTTATTTTGGGATGCTGTAGGGATAAACATGAAGGTACTTGAAGATGCAAGGCTGAGAATTTAAAAGGCGATCTGTAGCCTGACAGGGAGCCAGTAGGGGGCACTAGGGACCTTATCCAGCCAAACTATAACAGGCCGGATTGGGCCTACTGTAGAGTCGTATAGTCATACAACGTAGAAAGAGGCCCTTCAGCCCACTGTATCTATGCCAACCAACAAACAATACACTAATCTCGTTTATCTGCATTTGGTCCACAGCCTACAATGAGCTGGCATTTTATGTGCTCCTCAAAATGGGTCTCAAATGTTGTGAGAGTTACCTACCCCCACACCACCCCCTCACGGAGCATATTCCATATTTCTACTACCCTCTGGGGAAATAATTCTTTCTTAGATCGCCCCTAACTTACCTACTCCTCATCATAAGCTTATACCTTCTGCTCTTAGACTCATTTGCCATGAGAAAGACATTCGCACAATCTACTCATAGAACATTACAGTGCAGTACAGGCCCTTCGGCCCTCGATGTTGCACCACCCTGTGAAACCAATCTGAAGGCCATCTAACCTACACTGTTCCATTCTCGTCCATATGCCTATCCAATGACCATGTAAATGCCCTTAAAGTTGGCAAGTCTGCTACTGTTCAGGCAGTGCGTTCCACACCCCTACTACTCTCTGAGTAAAGAAACTACCTCTGACATCCATTCTATATCTATCATCCCTCAATTTAAAGCTATGTCCCCTCATGCTAGCCATCAACACCCAAGGAAAAAGGTTCTCACTGTCTAACCTATCTAACCCTCTGATTATCTTATGTGTCTAAATTAAGTCTTTCTCAACCTTCTTCTCTCTGACGAAAACAGCCTCAAGTCCCTCAGCCTTTCCTCGTAAGACCTTCCCTCCATACGAGGCAACATCCTGGTAAATATCATTCGAACCCTTTCCATAGCTCCTACATCCTTTCTATAACGCAGTGATCAGAACTGGACGCAATATTCCAAGTGCGGCCACACCAGACCTGTAATATTACCTCGTGGCTCCGAAACTCAATCCCTCTACCAATAAAAGCTAACATACCACACACCTTCTTAACAACCCTATCAACCTGGGTGGCAACTTTCAGGGATCTATGTACCAGGACACTGAGATCTCTCTGCTCATCTACGCTACTAAGAATCTTAGCATGAACCCAGTACTGTTTATCCCTGTTGCTCCTTCCAAAGTGAACCACCTCACACCTTTCCACATTAAACTCCATTTGCCACATCTCAGCCCAGCTCTGCAGCTTATCTATGTAACTCTGTAACCTGCAACACCCTTCTGCACTATCCAAAAAAAACACCGACCTTACTGTCATCTGTAAATTTACCAACCCATCCTTCTATGCCCTCATCTAGGTCACGTATAAAAATGACAATCAGCAGTCATAGAGTCATAGAGATGTACAGCATGGAAACAAACCCTTCAGTCCAACCCATCCATGCCGACCAGATTCCCAATCCAATCTAGTCCCACCTGGCAGCGCCCAGCCCATTTCCCTCCAAACCCTTCCTATTCATATACCCATCCAAATGCCTCTTAAATGTTGCAATTGTACCAGCCTCCACCACTTCCTCTGGCAGCACATTCCATACACGTACCACCCTCTGCGTGAAAAAGTTGCCTCTTAGGTCTCTTTTATATCTTTCCCCTCTCACCCTAAACCTATGCCCTCTAGTTCTGGACTCCCCCAACCCAGGGAAAATACTTTGTCTATTTATCCTATCCATGCCCCTCATAATTTTATAAATTTCTATAAGGTCACCCCTCAGCCTCCAATGCTCCACCGCTAAATCACCCTTAATCCGTATTTTGTGCAATAGCCTACCCTGGGGAACCTTATCAAATGCCTTGCTGAAATAAAGGCATCACTCTCTCTATGCCTCTCATATCTTTGTATCCTTCCATCTGATACCCCTCCATCTGCCGCCTCAGCCTCCTGGGCAATTTGTCAGGATCATTGATTGCCCAATGGAAATGCTTGCTGTTCTCTGTTCACAGGTATCACCAATGAACAAGTGAAGAGATGTCTGGGATTTGATGCAAACTTCAACATCCAACAGAGTTTGATGGAAGCACATAACTCCACTAAGGTCGGAGTTAATCTCAATCTCAACACTGACACCTGTAGGAAGATCACAAAAGGAAGCTACAGTACGTATGAGTGTTCCAGCCATAAGCAGATACTTTCTTCTTCATTAAATCAAAAGCTAAGCAGCAGCAGGATGTTCTCCTGTCAGGTTGTTGGGTGGTCAATCAACCTGTGCTCCCAAACAGGGACAGCATGCAGTTAGATACAGAGTAAAGTGTCCTCTACACTGTCCCCATCAAACACTCCCAGCACAGGGACAGCATGCAGTTAGATACAGAGTAAAGCGTCCTCTACACTGTCCCCATCAAACACTCCCAGCACAGGGACAGCATGGAGTTAGATACAGAGTAAAGCTTCCTCTACACTGTCCCCATCAAACACTCCCTGGACAGGGACAGCACAGGGTTAGATACAGAGTAAAGCTCCCTCTACACTGTCCCCATCAAACACTCCCAGGACAGGGACAGCACGGGGTTAGATACAGTGGAAAGCTCCATCTACACTGTTCCTCCCATCAAACACTCCCAGGACAGGGATAGTTGTGGGGTTAGATACAGAGTAAAGCGTCCTCTACACTGTCCCCATCAAACACTCCCAGGACAGGGACAGCACGGGGTTAGATACAGAGTAAAGCTCCATCTACACTGTCCCCATCAAACACTCCCAGGACAGGGACAGTACTACAGTCAAACACCCAGGTCCTGTGCAGGGAGTTATTTCCCACATGGTCTGTCGTTGTGTTGAACGAATACAGGTATAGGAAGGCAATAGAGGGATATGGATCCTGTAAGGTAAGACAGTTTTACTACGGAAAGGGCAAAATGTGTCGGTGCAGGCTTGGAGGGTCGGAGAGCCTGTTCCTGTGCTGTGTTGCTCTTTCTTTGGTGTTTGTTAGTGGGATGTGGGTGTGACTGGCTGGAGCAGTAGTGAATTGGCCCTAAGAGTGGTGTTGCTGAGCTGTTTGGTCCATACACAGTACTGTTGGGGATTGGGTTCCAGGCCTATGTCTCCGTGAAGGAATAGTGAGAATGCCATGGTTGGGAAGGTGTGAGTGCTGGCACTGTTCCCATCCTGCTGCTGCCCTTCGCGTAGCCACCGCTGCCTCTGGGAGCCTTGCTACAGTTATCCCTGTGAGGCACAGAGCAGGATTATCGAATCCCGTAGTGACACACCAATACTCAGGAATGGTACACAGGAGGGGTCAGCTGCTCCACCAGCACTTCTAGTCAAATTCCCATTGATTTTAAAAGTTTTTGTTTTCCAGCTTCGAAAACGGAAAAGCCCATCATCAAGGACGTGCTGTCCTTTGTATCTGGTGGTGACACAGTGTTTCTGACCAAGCTGAATGTGCTGCTGTCTGAGAGAATGCAGCCTCTCGATGTCTCTGTCTACATGGACTGGGCCAGGTCACTCATCCACGCTGCAGTGTTAGTGAGGCAGCAGGTCAGGATACCGAGCGCGGGTACATCCAGTCAGATGTTCAAACAACATTGCAAGATGCTGTACAATAGGCAAAACAGTTCGAAAGGGGCTGCAGGAGCAGAGGGAGCTGAGCATATGTGCGTGCAGTTTATTAAAGGACACAGAACAGATGGAGAGAGCAATGAATAAAGCACACAGTGTGCTCAGCTTTATTAATAGGGACAGAGAGTACAAGAGCGAGGAGGTGATGAGGAACATGTACAAGACACTTGTTCAACCCCAGCTGGAGCTTGTAGACAGTTGTGTGGACACATTATAAGAAAGATTTGTAAGGGTGGTGCCAGGGTTGGAGGATTTGAGCTAAGGCTGTTTTCCCTGCAGCGTCAGAAGCTGAGGGGTGACCTTATTGAAGTTTATAAAATTATGAGGGACATGGATAGGGTAAATAGACAAAGTCTTTTCCTGGGGTCGGGGAGTCCAAAACTAGAGGACATAGGTTTAGGGTGAGAGGGGAAAGATATAAAAGAGACCCAAGGGGCAACTTTTTCACATAGAGGGTGGTACGTGTATGGAATGAGCTGCCAGAGGATGTGGTGGAGGCTGGTACAATTGCAACATTTAAGAGGCATTTGGATGGCTACATGAATAGGAAGGGTTTGGAGGGATATGGGCTGGGCGCTGGCAGGTGGGACTAGATTGGGTTGAGATATGTAGTTGGCATGGATGGGTAGGACTGAAGGGTCTGTTTCCTTGCTGTACATCTCTATGACTCTATCTGAAAGCATTGGAGCGAGTCTGAGGGCAACTTACAAGAATGGTTCCAGGAATGTGAAACGTCAGTGATAAGGATAGATTGAAAACGCTGGGACTGTCCTCCCTGGAGAGAGGAGGTGGACAGGGGATCTGATAGAGGTTTTCAACATCATGAGCGGGGGCTGGACACAGTAAATAGGGAGAAGCTGTTCCCACTTGTAAAAGTAACAAGAAGCAGAGGGGCAGAGATATAAAATGGTGTGCAAACAAAGCCAGGGGAGTGTGAGAACATAACCTCCTCACACAGCACGTGGGGAAGAAATGGATCCAGCTCTCTGGAAACTTGGGGAAGGCACAGTCAACTGAGGGATTCATACAGTCACAGAGATCTACATCACAGAAAAGGGCTCTTCAGCCCTTTGAATCTGTACCAGTCAAATACAAGCATCTAACTACTCTAACTACTCTAACTACTCTAACCCTATTTCCAGCTCTTGTCCCACAATCTTGGCGTCACAAGTGCACATCCAAATGCTTCTTTGCTGTGATGAAATTGCTCTACAGACAGCAAGTTCCCAGATTCCCACCACCCTCTGGGTGATGGGTGGCACGGTGGCTCAGTGGTTAGCACTGTTGCCTCACAGCACCAGGGACCCGGGTTCGATTCCAGCCTCGGGTGACTGTCTGTGTGGAGTTTGCACATTCTCCCCGTGTCTGCGTGGGTTTCCTCCAGTTGCTCCGGTTTCCTCCCACAGTTCAAAAATGTGTAGGTTAGGTGAATTGGCCATGCTAAATTGCCCATAGTGTTGAGGGATGTGTAGGTTAGGTGCATTCGTCAGGGGTAAGTATAGAGTAATAGTGTAGGGGAATGGTTTTGGGTGGGTTACACTTCAGAGGGTCGGTGTGGACTTGTTGGGCCAAATGGCTTGTCTCCACAGCAGAGGAATCCTATGAATCTATAAAACACTTTCCTCACATTTCCCTCTAAACCTGCAGGCACTCAATTTAAATCAACACTGTCTCCTCCCCCATCCTCAAACCCTCCCCCACACCCCCAGTCATTAGTCCCTCCATCAATGGGAGATGTGCCTTCCTGTCTATGGCCTTCAGCATTTTATCCATCTCAATCAGGACCCCCCTCAGTCTCCCTGCTCACATGGAAAACAACTCCAGTCTGTCCAATCTCTCTTCATAACTAAAACTCTCCAGCCCAGGCAATATCCTGGTAAATATCTTCTGTACCCAGTGCTATCACATCCCTCCTATAATTTGGATTCCAAAACTGCATGCAATACTCTCTCTACGGCCTAACCAATGTTTATACTTTTTAGCGTTAACCATTCTACACGTAAACTCTGCGCCTCAGTTAATAAAAGCAGGTAAACCCCTTTAACCACATAAGCACAGTGGCTCAGTAGATAAGCATGGTGGCTCAGTGGTTAGCACTGCTGCCTCACAGCACCAGGGACCCCGGTTTGATTCCAGACTCTGATGACTGTCTGTGGAGTTTGCACATTCTCCCTGTGTCTGCGTGGGTTTCCTCCGGGTCCTCCGGTTTCCTCCCACAGTCCAAATATGTGCAGGTCAGGTGAATTGGCCATGCTAAGTTGCCCGCAGTGTTAGGTGAAGGGGTAAATGTAGGGGAATGGGTCTGGGTGGATTGAGCTTCAGCGGGTCAGTGTGGACTTGTTGGGCCGAAGGGCCTGTTTCCACACTGTAAGTGATCTAATCTAATCTACATGCCCAGCTATTTTAAGGACCAGTGAACATGTACACCAAGGTCCCCCTGATCCCCAGGGTCCTTACATTCACCATGTATTCCCTTACCTTGTTTGTCCAGTCTGAGTGCATTCAAGAGGGGCATTGGTTGGTTATTGGATAGAAGTGGTGTGCAGGGGAAAGGCAGGAGGTTGGATTTGGGTAATAGAAACAAAGCAGGCATGATGGGCCAAATGGCCTCCTTCCTCTGTTGCAGGAGGATATTGAGGGGCAGAGTGAGGGCGTTTCTCAGTCCAGGCCTCTCTTGTCAGTGAGGCAATGGGACTGGATATTTATGCAGTTGCTCCTCCCTCTCAATTCACTCCAGTTCAATCTAAAACAGACACTGTCCTATCAGCACTGCAGTGTATTCCACCACTCCATGAGATGCTGGCTGATCTGTGATTGTACATCTTTTCCCCATCATACCTTTCATTCTTAAAAATATCAATCCCTCTCAGTTTTGACACTGACAATTGATTATTCCTAACTTCACTCCTGAAGAAGGGCTCATGCCCGAAATGTCGATTCTCCTGCTCCTTGGATGCTGCCTGACCTGCTGCGCTTTTCCAGCAACACATTTTCAACTTCGCTCCTGAAATGCCTGGCTCTGAATTTTTGGTCTATAATTGCAGTCTTTAATCAATAGGAATGGTTTCTGTTACCATGTGTTTTAGGTCAAATCAATCATTCCATTTTTGCATGTCAGAGGACACCAATAATTATGATCATACCTCAGAAGGTAACCCTTGGTGTCCAGGTATCATCCTGGTAAAGTCATGTCACCCTCTTTCTCTCAGTGAATACCTCCCTTTCTAAAATGTCATACCCAGAACCATTGTCAGAGACTCCAAGTGTGATCTAAACTAGGCTTTGTGCAGTTCAGGCATAACTCCTATCACATTGTATTCCACTCACTATCTACAAAGTCCAGCACTCCATTAGCCTGTTTGATTATTTCTTCATCTGTTCATGAGCCTTTCCCCCAACATTTTTCAACACTTACACCTTCCCTTGTTGTGTCCTTTTCTGATTGAATGAGGAAGATTTCACATTTGCTGACATTGAAATTAATTTGCCACAGTTTTCCCACTCGTTTTCATTAATTAACAATTCTTTATCATTTTATGCTTCCACCGAAATACTTCCAGTGGCACACCTTTGGGATATTAGCAATGCTGGAGATATGGTCTTTCTCCATGTAATCAACACTTTGCAGATGAGAGGAGAATTGGTCGGGTGAAGAGATTAGATGCATGCAGCTGGAAGGTATCAGTGGGTTGGTCAGCTGGCCAGCGCAGGGACAAATGGAATTTAATTGGAAAAGAGAGTGTTATTGGAGCTACATCCATCCAGGCAAGTGGGGCATACTCCCCATTGTGCCTTGCAGATGGTGGACAGGCTTTGGGAAGTTACTTCACCATTAATCATATAGTGGCTCAGTGGTTAGTACTGCTGCCCCACAGCGCTAGGGTCTCAGATTCAACTCCACCCTTGGACAACTGTCTGTGTGGAGTTTGTACATTCTCCCCGTGTCTGTGTGGGTTTCCTCCGGGTGCTCCAGTTTCCTCCCACAGTCCAAAGGTATATAGGTTAGGTGGCTTGGCCATGGGGAATGGAGGGTTATAGGGTAGTGGGGGTTGTGTCTGGGTTGGATGCCTTTCGGTGGGTCAGTGTGGACTTGAAGGGCTGAATGCCCTGCTTCCATGCTGCAGAAATTCTATGACATTTACCCTTTCCACATCAAAGGTTACTGCAGAAATTAAAAGCTCATATTGTAGGGGGTAATACATTGACATGGATGAGCTGATTGGCTCCAAACTAGATGATGTGTAAGTGGGTCTTTGGTTGGCAGGGCATCCTACAGGGGTCTGTGCTGGGACCTCAATGTTTAATAATTTACATCAGTGACTTGCGCGAGGGGAGTGAAGGTTAGTATTCACTGACAGCACTAAAATGAATGGGAAAGGATGTAGTAGAAAAAGACTTAAGGAATAATAATAGGCTGAGTGAGTGGGCAAAACTCTGACAGGTAGAGTTTATTATCGGACAATGTAGAATTACAGTAGCGCCTCGACTTACGAACTTAATCCGTCCCGGGACCCGGTTCGCGAACCGAAAAGTTCGTGAACTGAATCAATTTTTCCCATTTGAATTAATGTAATTCCAATTGATCCGCTCCCCAGCCCCGAAAACACAGCGCGCGCACGTGCGCCAAAGACAAACTGAATGAGATTACGCGGGGCCCGAGAGCTTTTGCGTTCAACAAGCGTGTAGCAAAGCAGAACAATGAAACCACGTGGTCGCACGCCGGCTTTTTGCGTTCGTACCTTCGTTTGCACCTTGAATTTCGTACGTACATTGAAGCAAAATTTTACACACAATCCTGTTCGGAAACCGATTTGTTCGTGAACGGGTTCGAGGCGCTACTGTATTTACTTTGGCAGAAAAAATAAAAGTGTAGAATATTAAATGACTGATGATCACAGCAAGATTGAGGTATTCCACTGACGAACAAAAATATGAGAACGCAGGTACAGCACATCCTCAGGAAGGATAGTCGGATGTTCTCCTTGATTATAGACCATCAGAAATCAGGCCATTCAGCCCATCGAGTCTGCTCCACCGTTCAATCATGGCTGATAAGTTTCTCAACCCGATTCTCCCACTCTCTCCCCATAACCCTTGATCTCCTTGATACTCAAGAACATATCGATCTCAGTCTTAAATATACTCAATGATCTGGGTCTCCACATCCTTCTGCGGCAGTAAATTCCATAGATTCCCCACGCTCTGGCTGAAGACATTTCTCCTTATCTCCATTCTAAAAGGTGTCCCCTTTATTCTAAGGCTGTGCCCTCGGGTCCCAGTCTCTCCAACCTATGGAATCATCTTCCCAACATCCACTCTGTCCAGGCCATTCAGTATTCTGTATGTTTCTAATATATTCCCGCCCATCCTTCTAAACTCCAAACAGTATAAACCCAGAGTCCTCAAAAATTCCTCACGTGTTAAGCTTTTCATTCCTGGGACCATTCTCGTGAACCTCCTCTGAACACACTCCAGAGCCAGTACATCCTTCCTGAGATATGGGGCCCAAAACTGCGCACAGTACTCCAAATGTGATCTGACCAGAGCCTTACATTATGAAAGGAATTGGACATAAAAGAGTGTTATTCATAGAATCCCTACAGTGTGAAAGTAAGCCATTCAATGCACATCGATTTTCCAAAGATCATCCTAACCAGACTCACCTATCTCTATAAACCTGTATTTCCCATGGCCAATCCACCTAACCTGCACATCTTTGAACTGTGGGAGGAAACCCACGCAGACACAGGGAGAATGTGCAAGTTGAGTCACTTTGACAGTCACCCGAGGTATGTCCCTTGCACTGTGAGGCAGCAGTGCTAACCACTCAGCCACTGTGCCACCCCTTCAGTTTAAGCTCCTCTCTATTTTTCTTATTATGTAGTTGGCGAGGACATTGGCCTTAGCACAGTTCAGTGGAGACCATACCAATATTGGCTCACACACAGACATCAATCACCCAGACTGGGAGTGTACAGGACAGAAAAGATCAAATGTTCCTGATCTTCAGTTATACATTGATGAGATCCATCTCATACTCAGAAGTCACATGGCACCAGGTTATAATCCCATGGGTTTAATAGAAGTCGTAACCGATGTGTGGCTCAGTGGGTAGCACTGCTGCCTCACAGTATCAGAGTCCCAGGTTCAATTCCAGCCTCGGGCGACTGCCTGTGTGGAGTTTGCACATTCTCCCAGTGTCTGCGTGGGTTTCCTCCCACAGCCCAAAGATGTGCAGGTTAGGTGGATTGCCATGCTAAATTGTCCATAGTGTTAGGTGCCTTAGTCAGAGGGGGCTAGGTTACTCTTCGGAGGGTAGGTGTGGATTTGTTGGGCCGACGGGCCTGTTACCACACTGTAGGGAATCTAATCTAATCATGTCACCTGACGAAGGAGCAGAGCTCCGAAAGCTTGTGATTTCTAACAAACCTGTTGGGCTATAACCTAGAGTCATGTGACTTCTGACTTTGTCCACCCCAGTCCAACATCGGTACCTCCCCATCACGGTCATCTCAATACTGTGTGCAGTCTGGCTTTCCTGATTTAAGGATGGATGCAAATACATTGAAGACAGTTCAGAGGATGTGTATTGGATTGATACCTGGAGTGAGTGGGATGTTTTATCAGGAAAGGTTGGACAGACTCAGTTTGTTTCCACTAGATTTTAGAAAACTGAGAGCTGACTTGATTGAAGTGTATCAAGATCTTGCATGATATTGACAACGTGGATGTGGGAGGGTTGTATCCTCTTGAGGGGGTGGGGGGAGCAGTCCAGAACTAGGGGTACAGCTTTAAAATCAGGGGCCACCCTTTTAGCTCAGAGATGAGGAGAAATGTTTTCCTTTCGGAGGATTGTGTGGCTTTGACGCTCTATCTCAGAAGGCATTGGAGGTGCGATCAATTATTATTTTTAAGACAGTGGTGAATAAATTCCTGATGGATGAGTGTTCGCGAGGGTAGATGGAAAAGTAGAATTCCAAATATGGTCAGACCAGTCATGGTCCTACTAAACAGAAAAAACAGGGTCCAATGGTCACATCTGGTTTCTATTTGTAGTTTGTATCAGTTTCCCAGTCTTTCCTTAGACCAGCAGGCAACTTAGAAATACAAGAATGTTATCTCTATACTCTGTGTCATGTACAAACCTTCTCTGGTTATACTGCAATCAGTTGTGTCTCATTGGTACATTGTGAGTTGTGGATTCAAGTTCCACTTGAAAGATTAGAGAACACAGAGTCATAATCATAGAGATGCACAGCACAGGAACAGATCTTTTGGTCCAACTTGTCCATGCTGACCAAGTATCCTAAATTATTCTAGTCCCATTTGCCAACAGCTGGCCCATATCCCTCCAAACCCTTCCCATTCATGTACCCATCCAGATGCTTTTTCAATGTAATTGTACCAGCCACCACCACTTCCTCTGGCAGCTCATTCCATACACGTCCCACCCTCTGTGTGAAAAAGTTGCCCCTTAGGTCTCTTTTATGTCTTTCAAAAATTTGACACACAGTCCAAATATGTGGTTTCTGAATTCTGACTTACCGTTTTCTCCTTAATCTATTTTAGTGGTCCTCCCACTTCATGCCCAAAAACTAATGCAAATGGACTGAATTTGATCGATTCATTTGGTGCATCTCTGATTAGGAAAAGTACAAACGGAATTCCTTTATCCCAATCATCTGGATAGTCCTGGTATCAGCCCTCAACATAATCTTTAATTCCACCTCTCTAGTACTCCCTGGGACTCTGGATGGTATGCAGTAGATTTGAATTGTTTTATTCCGAAGCTGTCCATAACTTCCCTGAATAATTTCAATGTGAAGTTTGACCCTTGGTCTGGTTATATCTCTGGGGCTAGTCCATAGCTAGTGAAAATTTGAGTGATTCCTCTACAGACCCTTTTACTGTGATATTGCATAATGGAACGGCCTCTGGAAATCTAGTAGACACATCCATTATTGTTAACAAATACTGATTCCCACTTTTGTTTGAAGTAGGGGTCCTAAGCAATCAATTAAGACTCTTGTAAAAAGTTCCTGAAATGCAGGAATAGGTATTAAATGTGTGGGTTTTATTACTGCCTGTAGTTTTCCAATTACCTGACATATATGACATGTCTGGCAAAATTCAACCACATCCTGTGCACTCCAGACTAGTAAAAATGTTTTTGTATTTTAGCTTGAGTGTTTTTCACTCCTAACTGACCCTAACTGTTGTTACCTGCAACACCTCCTGTCTATACCCAACCGGCAATACAACTTGATGAACTTCCATCCATTTCTCACCTGCCTGAACATGTAATGGTCTCCATTTCTTCATTAAGACATCATTTTAATGACAATATGATTAGTGATATGTTCAGATTCTTTTTCCGTGGATGCCTTTTGATACAATTCCTTTAAATGTTCATCTTTCTGCTGTAACTCAGTTAATTTATCTGAACTGAAAATGTCTGCATTGTCGTCTATCTGCCTCTAGTTTGTGTCAACTATCTGATCTAACACGGTCTCTGCTAATTCCACTTCAACTTTTCTATATGTACCCTTTGATCTCTCCTGTTCCAACTGGTGACTTTGCGACCTCATTACCACACAGACAGGAAAAACCCAGGATATGTGTCCTATGTTAGTTCCATTGCCCGAGTTTCCACTGGCTTTTCAATCATGGTAGACAGCACTCCTACCTGTGAACCAGCTATATCGTTAGCAAGGACAAATTGTATTCCTGGAGCTGAGAGTTTGTTCAGTACTTCTACCGTAACTCTTCCACTCTTCAGTGGACTCTAACATCACTTTACCTAATTGAGCGCTTCTTGTCTCACCGTGAATTTCCGTCACTAGCATATTTTCTGGCAATAGTCCTTCAGAGGTACATATCTCTTCATCTTTCAACATTACAGATTGAGAGGATCCTGCATCTCTCAATGTTGTAGCCTCTTTACCTGCTGCTCCCGGCCTATGCGAACAAACTTCACCTTCGCAGGTAAATGTTTTATGAAGATCTGGCACTTCCTCCTTAACCAATCTCTGGCCAGGTTTTACATTCTGGTGCAGCTTTCTAACCTCCATAGGCTTATCCTGTTTCCTTACATCCCGCTTCCCAGTGCTTTTCCTAACCCACAAACACTGTGATTTCATGAGGCCAACTTTATTGCAGTGAAAACACGGAGCTTTTTTAACTTCCCTTTCCCCCCCTAAGGGTTTCCTTTTTACTCTGTGCTAAGTTCTCCTTATGATCTTCACCGAGATCTACCATTCCCTCTCCACGTGAGGATTCCTCTTTTCCCCAGTTTCTATCCCTAAAGGATTGAAATTGATTTTGGAAGCCTAACTTTGATTTATGAACTAACTCATAACCATCAGTCGTTTTAACTCTCTGCTCTTCCACATGAGTTCTCAATACTTCAGGAAGTGAATGTTTGAACTCCTCCAAAATAATTGATCTCTGAGTGTCATAGGTTTGCTCTATTTTTAATGCCCTTGTCCACCTATCAAAATTACTTTGTTTGACCTTTTCAAACTCCTGTAGGTTTGACCAGGATCCCTCCTTAGATTCCTGAAACATTGTCTATAGGCTTCTGGTATTGGCTCAGGTGCACTTAAGATGGCTTTCTTCACCTCCTCATACTCCCCAGGTATCTCCTTTGACAATGATGTGAAGACCTCACTCGCTGTACCTCCAAGTTTTGTTTGGATCAACAAAGCCGTCAAGATCACTGGCAACAGCAATTGTTTAGCTACCTTTTCAAATAGAGTGATAGAGATGTACGGCATGGAAACTGAATCCTTCAGTCCAATCCATCCATGCCAACCAAATACCTTAACCTATTATAGTCCTGTTTGCCAGCACTTGGCCAATATCTCTCCAAACCCTTCCTATTCATATACCCAACCAAATGCCTCTTAAATGTTGCAATTGTACCAGCCTCCACCACATCCTCTGGCAGCTCATTCCATACACGTACCACCCTCTGTGTGAAAAGGTTGCCCCTTACATCTTAAATCTATGCCCTCTAGTTCTGGACTCCCCCACTCCATGGAAAAGACTTTGTCTATTTACCCTATCCATGTCCCTCATGATTTTATAAACCTCTATAAGGTCACCCCTCAGCCTCCGACTCTCCAGGGAAAACAGCCCCAGCCTGTTCAGCCTCTCCCTACAGCTCAAATCCTCCAACCCTGGCAACATCCTTGTAAATCTTTTCTGAAACCTTTCAATTTTCACAATATTCTTCCTATAGCAGAGAGAACAGAATTGCATGCAATATTCCAACAGTGGCCTAACCAATGTCCTGTACAGTAACAACATAACCTCCCCACTTCTGTACTCAATACTCTGACCAATAAAGGAAAGCATAGCAGATGCCTTCTTCACTATCCTATCTACCTGTGACTCTACTTTCAAGGAGCTATGGACCCACACTCCAAGGTCTCTTTGTTCAGCGACACTCTCTAGGACCTTACCATTAAGTGTATAAATCCTGCTCTGATTTGCCTTTCCAAAATGCAGCACCTCGCATTTATCTGAATTAAACTCCATCTGCCCCTCCTCAGCCCATTAGCTCATCTGGTGAAGATCCTGTTGTAATCTGAGGTAACCTTCTTCACTACACCTCCAATGTTTGTGTCATCAGCAAACTTACTAACTGTCCCTCTTATGCTCACATCCAAATCATTTATATAAATGATGAAAAGCAGAGGACCCAGCACTGATCCTCGTGGCACACCACTGGTCACAGGCCTCCAGTCTGAAAAACAACCCTCCACCACCACCACCAAAGGTCTTCTACCTTTGAACCAGTTTTGTATCCAAATGGCTAGTTCTCCCTGTATTTCATGAGATCTAACTGTGCTAACCAGTCTCCCATGGGGAACCTTGTCGAATATCTTGCTGAAGTCCATTTAGGTCACATCTACCATCCTGTCCTCATCAATCCTCTTTGTTACTTCTTCAAAAAACTCAATTAAGTTAGTGTGATATGATTTCCCACACATCAAGCCATGTTGACTATCCCTAATCAATCTTTGCCTTTCCCAAATACACTGTCAGCCTGTCCCTCAGGATTCAATGAGATGAGAAAGACTTCCACATCCTTCTCCTCAAATTTCGGCAATGCTCGAATATATTTCAACAGATTCTCACCAGGCCTTTGGCTACCATGGGTTTGCTCATCTTCACTCTCTTCCTCACTAAGCCTACCTTCAGCCTTCTTCACCATCCTTTTAAGCTGACTTTCTTGTCCAAGTGCCAATTTCTGAAGTTGAAACTCCCTCACTTTCTTCCTCTCTTCCCTCTCTCCTTCTCTCTTTCCTCTGCTTTTAATCATAATTCAAACCATTTTATTTCTGTTGCTCTTTCCTTATCTTTTGCCGCTAACTCACGTTGCTTCATTTTCGATTGAATTTTAGCCAACTCTAAAGTTTCTGAAGGCATTTCCAGCAAAGTTAAATGCTGAGCTATTGCTGTCTCTCATTTCCTCGTGAAAGGAGGCAGCTCCAAGTCTAGCTTGACTGCTAATGCCAGCAGCTTGGCCTTAATCACGTTTTTGTAAAACCTCCCAAGTCACTTCTTCCACACCCAAGAAAATCTCCGGTGACTGAAAAAGCCATTGCTATCCCACGCAATGTTTAAACCAACCGAATTCAACACTAGGAACAAAAGATGCTAACACTTCCCACTCGCTGCCTTTGGGTCCATCAACCTGAACCCCGATTCGGAACTCGAGAACAAATCCTGCAAAGAGCCCCCAATCTGTTATGGACCAGGGCAGACCCTCTCAGCACATTTCAAGAAATTAGCTCGGGCCTTAACTTTGCCCGTTGTTTTAAGCTGGCGGAAATGGGGATATTCCAGGATGGATGCAGCTAGCCTAACCAAACAATTTTAAACAAAACGGAATTTATTTGCAAGATCACCGAATGAAACGAAAACGAAAGAGAATAGAATATAGAATAACCTATCCAAAAACCCAACAGTTCCTCCCAACTTAATGATGCTTTTCCAAATAGTGGGAACAATCCCCATAGATACTCCTTTGCAAAATAAAAGATACAATCAAACACAGGGTGTTACAGGAGAGAGAATTGGTGGAGAGATTCAGCATGGAACACCTTCTTCATTGCAGCTGTTACTTGGTCCAGTAGCCTCATAACTGACTGACCACTTTCAGTGAACAACCAGACTGCTCAAACCAAACCAGAGAAAAGCTGAGCTGGGGGAACTGGCCACTCCCCTTTCATTGTACAAGGGTTTCTTTTTAAGCTTAAAAGTCTTTCGCCTGAGGCAGTATCTGTTAGCTATAATCAAACCAGCCCTAAAACCCTTCAAACCTAGACTTTTCGGAACTGCTGCTCTTATGACCTCTCTGAAAAACAAACAAGGACAGCGTAACCTTGTTAAAGGAGCAGCTACATCACAGCTCAGACTGATTCAGAATCCAGAAAATCTCTGGGAGATTACCATCAATGCATTCCAAAATCTCTGCAGCCAAAATTTCCACATTCAGTTTGAGGATGGGAAATTTGGATCTGGGACTGAAGTCTCAAACTTAAATGAAGATTTTTAAAAGATTATGGTGACAGAGAGAGAGAGAGAGAGAGAGAGAGCGCTGGTGAGATGGGCAAGTTGGTTAAAAGTTGGTTTGTGTGTGGAGTGAATACTAAATGTCAATTCATAAAATCCTGCCATTCCAGTTTTGTGAGGACAAGCCGGATTGCCCAGCTGATGAAAAGAGGCTGGATAGGCTCAGGATGCTTTCTCTGGAACACAGAAGTGGGTGTAGAGGGGAGGGGGATGGGGCAGAGGTACTTGGTGGATGTGTTTAAGATTATAAGGAGCATGGACAAGGGCGACGAGAAAGCTGTTCCCCTCATTTGGTTGATCAACAACAGCAGTATATCATTTTAAGGTGAGGATCAGGAGGTCTAGAGCAGAGTTGAAACCTTTTCACCCAGAGGGCAAGGGGAGTCTGCAATGGGAGGGTAGTTGATGCAGGAAGCAGTACTTGGATGACCACTTGAACTGTCATAACATTCAAGGCCATGGGTCAAGTGGGGCTTCGGTGGATTGAACGTAGTTTTAGTGGGACAGCCTTGAAGGATCTCGTGTGCACTGTATGATTTCTATGATCTTTTCTAGCCACATGTTGGTCACTGACTGCAATGTTGCCTCTGCCAGGTGGTGCCAGTCTACAGTTTGGTCCCAGTCACAATGAGAGATGCCACAGTGATCAGGCAGAACCTGGAGCGAGCTATCTCTGACTATGAGGCAGAGTACAGCGTGTGTAAGTGTGCCCCGTGTATGAACGGTGGCACAGTGATCCAGCTGGATGGCCAGTGTCGGTGCCTGTGCAGCATGATGTTCCAGGGCCTAGCCTGTGAAATCCCCAAACCGCAAAACAAAGGCAAAGGTAGGTCTGGGCCTGCTCTGGAGAAGGACATGCCAGCTCACCCAGCTTCCCAACACTCTCAAGTGGTTGGCACACTCTCCCAACCTCTCGCTGAAACTCCCGCCCCTCCCTTTCCCCTTCCACAGGGTCCAGTTACCCTGGGGTCACACCCCCTGGAAATCCAATCACTTACTCCAAAGCTATATTCCATTCGGTCCATTGAAGGGGTTTGTTCAGGGGTGGGGGAGGTGTTGCACGTTAACAAGTAGGTCTGCAAACACTAGGTAAACCTCTCAATAACTGGAAGGTTACTGAGCTGGGAGACCACCCTGTCACTGTAAGAGGGAATGAGAGGGTGGGTCAGAGCTGCTCCACCAACTCCCAAACCTGTCACCAAACCCAGTGAGGTACAAACCCTCCAACATTACCCCATCACCACCAAAGCAACTCCTGGAATTAGCCCAGGGACCAATATATGTCATAGCCAGTCTTGCCCAATTTGTTATCAGGTCCCAGAGTGCCCTGGGTGGATTCAGGATGTAGGGGAGTGGTGTTTGAGTTCTGGATCAGAAAGTGATAAAAGGGGGCGTTGGTGCAGCGATAAAGACTCCAGGTTCCTGAATGGTTAGTAGCGAGTGTGGGATAGTTCCTGTGGGCGAATGTGGAGTTCGGATAAACAAGTCTACGATTGTGAGTAGATGTAGGAGCTTTTGTGTCTACAAACCCACCTCCAATGGGGTGGCAGGAGTGCCAGCTCACCGGACAGTTACCTTTGGAAAGAACTCCCAGCAGAAGGTAGGCGCTTGGGCATTTGGGTGGGTGAGGGGAGTGGGGGGGGAGTGTTCATGGGGGTCAGCAAGAACAGGGTGAGAGAATACTCTCCCTTGGGGATGGGTGAGAGTCTCACAGTAGACTGAGGGATGGTATCCCAGGGATGTGAAGGTGGGTTGGGTTCGGTGCAGGGTTTGGGTTGGTGTTTGGGGGTTGGGATTGAGATAGGATTGGGGATGGGGTTAAGGTTTGGGGTTGGAGGTTGGGGGTTGGGATTGAGACTGTGATTGGGGATGGTGTTGGTGGATTGTATGAAGCAGCAATGAACTGCATCTCTCTTCTCCTCACTGAGCAGCAGGTTACACCGATGGGCAGTGGAGCTGCTGGTCAGAGTGGTCCTCCTGTAGCAACAACCAACAAGTCCGTAGCCGACAGTGCGTGGGCACACAGGGTGAAGGTGTCCCATGTGCGGGGGAGAACCAGGGCACCCGTCACTGCTGAGGTAAAGAACTGTATGTGGCACTGAGGTCACGGGAAAAGTGAAAACTCACTGACCCTGTATGATAAAGACATGCTGTCGATTGAGAGATAAATATTTTCAGGGACAATGGGGATATATCCTCAGTCTACATCGATATCCCCTACTATCCACTGATATAGCACTGTCAGATTCTCTGTGTCTTCCCGAGAGAGAGATGAGGCCTTGGTTTGATGAACGTTTCTCATCAATATTCACACTTGAAAAAGACAATGTTATTAAGGAGAATGCTGACACACAGGCTTTTAGACTAGACGGAATTGAGGTTCATAAGGAAGAGGTGCTAGCAATGCTGGAAAGAGTGAAAATAGATAAGTCCCCTGGGCCAGATGGGATTTATCCTAGGATTCTCTGGGAAGCGAGGGAGGAGATTGCAGAGACTTTGGCTTTGATCTTTATGTCATCAATTGTCCACAGGAATAGTGCCAGAAGACTGGATAGTAACAATTGTTGTTGCCTTGTTCAAGAAGGGGAGTATAGACAACAGTGGTAATTATAGACCAGTGAGCCTTACTTCGGTTGTGGGTAAAGTGTTGGAAAGGGTTATAAGAGAGGAATAATTTGATGAGGGATAGTCAGTGCGGTTTTGTGAAGCATAGGTCACTGAATTCTTTAGAAGGTGAACAAACAGGTAGATGAGGGTAAAGCCGTTAATGAAGCGTATATAGATTTCAGTAAGGCATTTGTTAAGGTTCCCCACGGTAGGCTATTGCACAAAATAGGAGGCATGGGATTGAGGGTGATTTAGCAGTTTGGATCAGAAATTGGCTGGCTGAAAGAAGACAGAGAGTGGTGGTTGATGGGAAATAGTCATCCTGGAGTTCAGTTACTAGTGGTGTACCACAAGGGTCTGTTTTGGGTCCACTGTTGTTTGTCATTTTTATAAATGATCTGGATGAGGGTATAAAAGGATAAGTTAGTAATTGGCAGATGACACTGCTGCCTCACACCCGGGTTCAATTCCTGCCTCAGGCGACTGTCTGTGTGGAGTTTGCACATTCTCCCCGTGTCTGCGTGGGTTTCCTCCGGGTGCTCCGGTTTCTTCCCACAATCCAAAGATGTGCAGGTTAGGGTGAATTGACTGTGCTAAATTGTCCCTTGGTGTTCAGGGATGTGTAGGTTAGGGATAAATGTAGAGGAATGGATAGGAAAGGATACTCTTGGGTAGGATACTCTTCAGAGAGTCGGTGTGGAGTTGCTTGGCCAAACAGCCAGTTGCCAGATTGTAAGGATTCAACCAACTAAAGTCAGGGGAGTTGTGGATAGTGCCAAAAGATGTTGCAGGTTACAGAGGGACATAGATAAGTTGCAAAGCTGGGCTGAGAGGTGGCAAATGGAGTTTAATGTGGAAAAGTGTGAGGTGATTCACTAGGGAAGGAGCAACAGGAATAAAGAGCACTGGGCTAATGGTAAGGTTTTTGGCATTCCTGAAGAAGGGCTAATGCCCGAAACGTCGATTCTCCTGTTCCCTAGATGCTGCCTGACCTGCTGCGCTTTTCCAGCAACACATTTCCATCTCTTGGCAGTGTAGATGAGCAGAGAGATCTCTGTGTCTATGTACGTAGATCCCTGAAAGTTGACACCCAGGTTGATAGGGTTGTTAAGAAGGCATATGGTGTGTTAGCTTTTTTTTTTGGTTGAAGGATTGATTTTCGGAGTCATGAGGTCATGTTGCAGCTGCTACAAAACTCTGGTGCGGCCGCACTTGGAGTATTGCATATAGTTCTGGTTGCCTCATTCCAGGAAGGATGTGGAAGCTTTGGAAAGGGTTCAGAGGAAATGTACCAGGATGTTGCTTGGTATGGAGAGAAGGGTCTTATGAGGAAAGGCTGAGGGACTTGAGGCTGTTTTCGTTAGAAAGAAGGTTAAGAGGTGACTTAATAGAGACATACAATATGATCAGAGGATTAGATAGAGTGGACAGTGAGAGCCTTTTTCCTCTGATGGTGATGACGAGCATGAGGGGACATAGCTTTAAATTGAGGAGTGATAGATACAGGATGGATATCAGAGGTAGTTTCTTTATTCAGAGAGTAGTAGGGGCCGAGAACACACTGCCTGCAACAGTAGTAGATTTATCAACTTTAAGGGCACTTACATGGTCTTTGGATAGGCATATGGATGAGAATGGAATAGTGTAGATTATACAGTCATAGAGTCATAGAGATGTACAGCATGGAAACAGACCCTTCGGTCCAACCCGTCCATGCCGACCAGATATCCCAACCCAATCTAGTCCCACCTGCCAGCACCCTGCCTATATCCCTCCAAACCCTTCCTATTCATATACCCATCCAAATGTCTCTTAAATGTTGCAA